>NW_008587496.1:0-34365 GCF_000691845.1 Merops nubicus
GAGTGGATTTATTGCGTTAAAATATGATTTAATAATTTAAATATTTAGCTGTGCTAGGAGACACTGTTAAATACCACTGTGTATTGATTGAGGTAGGTCTATGGCTAGGTTATTTGACAGCAGAGACTTGCTTTTATCCCTAGAGTGTTAACTTATTTCTATATTTTAGGAATCTATATGTTAAGACCTTCTTTATTCTGGTGCAGTATTATATTTCTGGGATTTTTTTCTCCTAAGTGTGCAAAACAAGGCTATATGAAGAGAACTGTTACTTGAGGAGATTTTCTGGACCCTTTTTTCTCCTGTGAGTGGGTATGGTGTATATTAGAAAACCATGACCAGTCGAGTGGCATAAAAAGGAAAATACTCTTTTTTTTGTAAAGGAGTCTTTAAGCATTATCTTAATGTCCTTGGTGCTACCAAAACATGAGTGTGTACACAAATCACACTTCTCTTCCAGATGCTAGTGTCCATCTTCTCCCTAGTGTCTGTTTTTCCATTTGTGTTTGTGTGCTAATTACCTTCTACTGACATCCACCAGAGACCTGTTCTGATGCATTGTATGCTACATATCATGCTGTTGTACCTAGGAGGATGCACTAATTTTGAGTCTGAAGGAATGGCTGCGTGCAGCCTCTCCAGAGACTGTTACAAATAGTGACAAATAGTCTGTTAAACTGTGAACAAGCTGCCTCACCTACACTACAGCTACTTCTCTAAAGCATTTTCAGCTCAAATACAACAGTTGGTGTGGGGAACGGTGCATGTTCTCTTTCCCCCACATAAGACTAAACAAAGATTTTCTATTGGTGTAGTTGTGCGAGAAATCACAGAAGACATCAGCAACTCACATTTGAGGTGTAGTGTTGTTTATTTGGACAGTGGGGGCAGAACATTCTTAATTTTGAAACTGTACTTTGATCTTTAATTTTGTTGACAAGGTATCTATGTTGTTGTTTAGTCAGTGGGGATAATAATAGCAATTTTGCCTTTTAAATCATGCATCAGTACAGTTGTGATCTTGTCTTTAATTTATGTTAGAAGACCACAGGGTTTCATGAATGCATAAACTACTGCCACCCGAGCTGAGTAACAGCCTTCACATAGCTGCAGAAGCATATCAGAAGTGTGGTTCTACTTGTGGTTAGTTGAAGCATAATGAAGTACACAGAGTATGTTGCTTATATGTACATTATGGTAACATCCTGTCATAATTCCTGCCCTTCCTGGTTAGGAATTTGTGTGGTGAATATAATTTCTTAAAGTATGCAAACAGTTGTTGTGTGGGGATAATCAATCACCAGGCCCCAGCTGGAGGAGGGAACCTATTCTGCTTTCTGACACATGCACAAGACTGTCATTCCAGCTGCAGGTGGGCTGGGGGCAGTGGAGCAGTTAACAGATGGTTTTGGTGTTTGTTGTGTAGTATTACAGAGGACGAAACCTCTCTATGCCTCTAGGAAGTCAGACAAATCCACAGAATCTGGTGGTTACTGTCTTTGAAGACCTAGTTGTACGTGGCTTTACTGGAAGCTAAAATGATGCGTTCATGAGAGAAATCAAAGTAATCTGATGTAGTTGAAAGGAAAACTTTTTACTTTTCAGATTTTCTTCAGGTTTAGAATATCTAGGTTATGCTTTCTGATGGAGTCCTAAGGGCATGCTGAGCTTAACTTTAGTGTAATGATGCATTTCTGATCCATCTAGTCTCTGAGTTGGCAAGCTACAAAGTTTTCCCGTAAAGCTGTGTTATGTAACAAAAATTAAAGGCTTGTTATCCTTCTGCTGGTGGTGCTTGTCTCTTTCTGTAGGTGCCAACTTCTGCTTATTCCCCCTTGAAAAGACAAATGTTTTTGATGCATGTTTATGGGTTGAGCAAGGTTAGTAATAGATTGTTTTGAAAAATAAATCCTTCATCTGCTTTAGAGGTGACTGTAATTAAATGCTGAATTTAACTCACGCCCTTTCACTCTCAACCTCATTTGGAGTGTCTGTATGGTACCTGTGTTTTTCTGAGAGGGTGCCTCTTTGCATACAAGTAGTCTGTCTTGCATTGGTTGCTTCGTGAGGAGGACCTTTTACTAATAAGAAGTTAACTCTTTAGTCTTGGTTCAGCGTGGCTCTTCTGGTGTGAAACTGCTGTGCTGAGGATCTGTTGTTTGGAACAGTTACTGGAAACGCCCAGACTCTTTCAGACTTGAACAAACTTCAAAATTCAGATTCAGTAAACACGGAGATCGAGAACTGGTGGCCTGGGACAATGGACATGGCACAGCCATGAGTGTGCTCTAAGTCAGGGAGAGCCTTGACCTCAATAAAGCTTGAGTCATACTGTTTGAACTAAAAGGGTCATCTCTCTGAAAAGCAGCTTTAGTCGGTTACAAAATACAGAGGAGTGCCTGTGTGCTGTCCTGGATCAGCATTCCATGGAAGGGTTGTGGAGGCCACACAATGTTCTGTGCTGGTCTGATACTATCTGTTCGTTTTGTGCACCTAGTTTGCCTTTCTTGATCCTTTAGATTCTCTTACAGCTTGCTGAGATCCTGCACGTCCTTGGAAGATATTTTAGCTTTTAGGGAACTGCTTTTCCTTTGTGTCCTGTTATTATGTCTGTTTATACAGCATAATTATCAAGTGTTCCATTTTCCATTAGTATTGTTGTGAACTGTTTATTTCAAATGCAAATCGAGTAAGTGTAATAGTCCAGTCTTTGTGTTCCCCTGGGCTTACTTTTTAGAATATTCTTAAAATATTCTGCAATATTAGTTTGTATTTTAAAAATCTAGATTTATTTTTGGTGTTATTTTTCCCTTTACTAAATGCAGGATTTAGAGTTTGTAAAAATACATGCATACACTTAGTAACAAGGTTTTCTTGGCAAAATAAATACAGTGCTTGCATTTGTAGTGTGGGGAAACCTGTGGAAGAAAACAGTCTAGTGACCATATTATTACTTAGCTTAAGAACAAACAGAGTATATTTACAGACAACTTCATTACATTAATTATGTCATGAAACAAAAACAGTCTTGGTAGAATAAGTTCGAATACAAAAGTGCTATTATAATTCTAGTTGCTTCATGCAAGTCCTGGCAGATGTTGAAACTGGAGTAATATGTGGTTCCAATATTAATGTCAGATGCTCCCATTTGCAGGGCTAAATGTTTTTAGGGCTGTAGCATTCAGATGCTAGATATTTGGAGAAACTTAGTTTCTCTGCTTAATGAAATTCCCTCTACAAGAAGGTGTGCTTTTTTTTTTACCATACCACTTTTAAATACTAGGTTTTGTGTTGGTGGTGGTGTGTGTTTTTTTTTTTTTAATGGGTGATTGATGGTTATTTAGTGTGGGTGTGTAAATCTGAATCTACATATAATTCCCAGCAGTTTCGAAAGGCCTTTTTTGATAGTTGTAACTGTGTCATGTCTTTGACTTTTTTTGGTTGCAACTTCACACTAAGGCTACTGTCTGTTTTCTTCTCTAGTTTCTGTATCTTTTGTTGGCCCATCCTATTTTGGGGTAGAGAGATGTTCAGGATTATTCTATATGAACTAGTGCAGCGTGGTTACATTTGCCCCCTGTAGGGCTGTAAAATGAGAGAGCTGATTTGAGCACTCTGCTCCTGTTGGTAGTTGCTCTTACTCCTGACCAATTCTGCTTCCTTAAATTTATGTCCCAGACAAAAGTTGTAATCACACATCCTTTTTTATGCCAGAAGTGATGATATTCCCATAGTGGGTCAGGAAGAAGACCCTGATTAGAAGCACAGGTGTTTTTTAAGAACAACCTTATTACAGATACCATAATACTTTTGGGTGTTTTTTTCAGGTTTATCTTTTATTCAATAAAATTGGTGCCTTTAATTTTCTTTTTCCATATGCTGAAAGGTTGAATAATTTCTATCTTAAATGGCTTCTTGTACCTCAAAAATAAATTTGCTTAGGTTTGTCAGTATTTTTTTTTTTAATGTTTTGCAGAAGAATTGTAACTGAATCAAGGAGTATTTGTGGTAGTGGCATAAGATATAAGGCTGAAAGATTGCATATTTAACATAATTACATATATAGAATGCTGGCATCATTCTATCATCTTAAAAATATACCTTTACTTGTAAACATGGATGCTGTACTGAACTTTTCTTTAGGAAGTGGTGAGTCATCTGGCTGCTGATCATCACTGGTGGGTCCATCTGGAAGCAATAAGCATTTACAAAAACTTGTTGTGGACAAGTGGATAGAGAGATGGTTATTCCAAAAACATAACTTTGGGAGAATTCCACTTCTTCTGTTTACGTAAAATCAGCATGGAAGGCTAAAGTGTAAGATACTGTTGATTAACAGTTAGGGTTCAAAATAATTCCTTTTGCATACTGGTGTGGTTTTTTTTTGTGCTAGCAGTTGACCAAAAGGGCGACACACTTAATGGAAGGTAGAGACATCTGTTTAAGAAATTTTAGATTAAGGTGTAAATTAGATTTGAGAAAATCTAATGAAAAATGAAAGAACTGACAGCAAATAAGTCCAGCTATTTATTACAAGACCACAGACAAGCATATGCATCTTGGGCTTTGTTTGGGTAGCTGGTCATGCAGCGGGGGGACTGAATAAGATGGGAGGATGTAACTGGGAGGTGGTGGGGTTGTAATGAATGTCTCAATCTCTGCTGTGATGTAGAAATCCTGAGTGTGATGGAATATAAACAAAAGACCCTCTGGAAAGAAGTGTCCTCAGAGATGTTGATGGTGGGTTGTGAGGTGGGTGAAGCAGAGAGCAGAGCAGCAGGTGGGGTGGTGGTAATATCAGAACATCTGAGAATCGGAGGAGAGAATCCAGAGCCTGTTACCAGTGAAGTTAGGATAAGGAAGTGAGAGTTCAGTTCTGGTAACAGATACAAGTTTGGGTTAAGGCAGACTATCTAAAGAAAACATTTCATTCAATATAAGCTTACTGCCTTTATTTAAAGGTTAAGTGATTTTTTTTTTTTTTTTAAAATTACAGTGCTTTCTACTTTCCTGTCTTTCACTCTTCCTGATTTAATTTGGTATTTATCCTCATTTAGGAGGGCAGTGAAAACTCTTGTGGAGAAAGTCTTAACTGCTGTGATAATCTCTCTTCCTCCATGCCCTTGCCCTTACCTTGAAAACCACTGAAGCTTTCCTGTAAATACGTGCTGTCAAATGACTAGGGACTCTGACTTCTTGGTAGTACTAATGTGCAAGAATTTACACAACTTACAACATGAACAGGAGAGACTTTCAAAGTCACGACTGTCATTTATGTTTTTGTGCATATAGTAATTAACAGCCTTGGCTGTTGTGTCACTCTAAAAGGCAAGCATACAGCTAGGTAGAGATGAGCTGGAATAAGTTACTGCTGTAACCACTTTATTAGTCGCTCCCATGACAAGTGAAATCACTTTATACTTTCAGTGGCTTTGATCTGTTGCTCATTGGGACCAATTTATTCTTATGAAGATGGTGACACAGCTCAGGTTGATGTTTCATCAGCTTGGTGTTGAATTCATGTGTTGTAGTGTTGCTGAGCTGCTTCCCAGGCAGAGGTTCCTAGTTCCTCAGTTTCTACAGCACATGTGCTCTGCACAGCCAGCAATACGTGTATGGATGGCATTGGAGTCTGTGTGGCTGAGTTCAATATGCATCCCCTCTGCCCATCACCAGTTTTACTGTTCATTTTAAGTGCCTGTTTATGCCTGGAGTATCCCATTTTTTCCATTACCTGGCTGTACCTCTTATTTTTAAAATATTTAGCTGATGGGCAAAAAATTGATGCTGCTGCTGAGTTTGTGTTGAATTTGACAATAGTAACATGTCTAAAATATTTGCTGAGTTTAAGACTGTGATAAATATTCTCCAGGAGAGACTCTGCATAATTTGTGAGAATTATGAAAACATACAAGAGTTGCAGTTTAAATATTTTTGTGGTGTGGTGGTTGAAAAATACTACTTTAAAGTTACGTATGTGTGAGAAGACAAGAGTTAGGAGGAGAAAATTCATTGGCTCTGCCTTCTAAGGTAGTTGCGCATCTTACTCTAGAAATGAGTGTTGGCCAAAGAAGCTGTCCTAACACAAGTTGTTTGCCAAGTTTGTATTAATGAGACTTTTGAGGTTATTTTTTCGGCTAGGAATTTTTAATGGAATGACTCTGAAGTTTTAATATAATCAATTACTATAGCCTGCCTGTGAATGTTGAATATACCTTTGTTCATTGTCAGAATGTTAGTGTGATCTGGGTCGCTGCTGGTGGTGTTAATTCTGAAGGGTGTTTTTAGAGCTTGCACTAATGCTGAAAAATATTCTTGAATCTGATTTTAATTGTGTTGCTGTAGCCAAAACGGGTCAAAGAATTACTTGCAGTCTTTTTCTGTGAGGAGTTTTGATTGTATTACTGGGTATAGAATACAATACCCTGAATGAAGGTATCTTAAGCCTGTTACTAAGGCTCATGCTGGTATCATAACTTCTCCCCCCCTTTACCCAGCAACATAAATATGTTCCTATTAAGTATATAAAAGGCAACATAAAAGCCATCCAATCTATACATTGATTTCAATTCCTCCATTAGTTTGAAGTGAGACTTTGATGCTGGTGAAGTTAATGTGAAGGTAGTTTTAAGTGAATGATATGGAAGCTGCCTTCTGAAGGTTTATAGGAACTCTTTCTTCAGCATTTGTGGCACGCAGAATATGTATTTGGATGTTTCATACTTTCTATTAGATCCTCAAATTGTTTCCTAGAAGAACAAGTGTAGGCACCTGCCTCAGAACCACTTGTGATTTCTTCATGACTTAGGAACCAACAAAAAAAAAAAAAGTGTGCCAAGCTCTTGCATATGTGCTAAGACAGGGAGGAGTCCTGAGAGAAGACCATACATGTGGGGGAGATCTTAATCATAGAGAAGAGCTGTGCTGATGAGGAAAATTAATCTGTTGTCATAAGATGTATGTGACATTTTCTCAAGTGTGAATTTAGTGTGTTATGTGAAGTGCGCAAGACTGGCTGGATTAGAGTGAACTTAATCTAACCACAGAGTGCAGAGTTATTAAGAATAAATAGTTAATATCTCATTGTGAGAAAAAATAGATGTCCAAAGCAGATGGTATTATGAGTGCCAAGGTCAAACTGAGAGCATAGCTAAAAAATCTTAGCTTTCTTTAGCATGCATAGGTTGTTGTAGGTAGCTTATTGTTGATGCATCCAAAATCCAAACCACCTTGTTTGCTTTTACGTGTGGGTGGGATAATGGAGTTATTAGAAATAGATCAAGCATGATCTATAATTTCTTGCTGTTTATTCCTGCCACCGTTTCCTTAAATAAACAAAAGTAGTTGCCAAGTGTGACAGTAGGAAGCAGCTTTTTAGTTGCCATGTGGTATTTTAATGCACATTAAAATACTTCAGCAGCATGAGAGCAATAAGAGATGGGTGTACAATGCTGTGGTTCATTGATTTCTGTTACAGAAATTAAACCCAGAACTGCAACTTTTCTGTAGGTATTAATCACAGTGAAGCAAAACACTGACAGGTCTGTTTTCAGCTCTTAAACACGTTCTTAGGCATGTTCTACAGGGTGGTGTTACTCATAGTGACGTCTGCCTTGTCTTTTCTCTGCACTGTTTTTTTCTATTTAGGGAAAAGGACATCTTCTATAAAGTACCAGCATGAAGTAGAGACAGTCTTCATGATTTTCTTCATTATGTCTTCTGTAGCCACTTGTGTTGGTGTGTGTGGTTTTTTTTTTTTGTGTATGCTTTGCATAGAAATACTGGTGGTTTGAGCTTCTTGGTCTTTTATACATACCATAGTAAAATGCTGTTTGCTTCTTGTCTGTTTTGCTCCTCCAGATTTACTCTCCCTATTCTAAACACTAACATGCAGTCAGGTGGGAAGAGATGGTCACTTGTCTGCTTTGATGCTTTCAAATGGAAATCTTGAACCTGTGTTTTGTGCTTGGAAGTGTGTTAAATCAAAGGCTATTGCTAAGGTCAGTGACCTTCTTTCTGCAAAGGAGTTCTGTAGTGGTTCCTTACTGCTAAAAGCTGTTTTTTTTCCTAAGATGTCCAGCTTTTTCTTAGTAGGAGGACATCCCCAACACAGCCGTACTGGGGTCCGTGCTTACACTAATACTTTTAAACACATTGAAAAATGACCTGGAGAAGGGTATAAATTATGAGCGGACATATTTTCTAATGGTGCCAAGTTTATTCAGGATAGTAGAAAAGAAGGCTGACTGGACTCCAGCCTCCTGCTCAAAGGTTTGTCAGCTATGACATCAGACTGTTACCTAAGGCTTGAAAACCTTCAGGAGTGGAGATTGTATAACTTTGCTGGGCAACTGGTTGTACTGCTTGGTTTTCCACGTGAAGGTGGTATCTTCTTGCCTTCAGACTTAACCTCCCATTATGTACCACTGTCAAGAGCCCAGCTTTGCCTTCTTAATGACCTCCTCAGAGGTACTGGCAAGCTTCTGTCAGGTCCTTCTGAAGTGTTGTTGTCCTCAGGCTGAACCAGCTGATGTCCTTCAGCCTGTCTGCACCAGGCAAGTGTTCCAGCCTCCGAACTGTCTTGGTCTTCCTTGCTGCCATTATCAATGCCTTTCCTCTATTGGAGGCTCAAAATTGCATGCAGCATCTACATGTGCCCTGATGAATGCTGACTGGAGAGAGATAAATGCTTCCCGTGGTGATTGGATTTGCTCCTGGTGATATAGTCCAGCATGCACATGGGAGTGTTTGCTGCCAGGACACACTGATTGTCTGCTGTTGAAAGATGGCTGGACAATGCAGCCGTGTGCTGTTGTACTGGTATAAACTACAGCTGTATTTCCTGCATAACAGTTGGGAAGAATATTGTGCTATATAAATAGAAGCTGTTGATCTTCCTGTAGATGAAAGTACAGCTTTTAAAGTGCTCACACACACAAATGACAGTTTTGAACAATGGTCGTGTCTTATGCATAAGGGGGAAAAGATTATCTTGTGCATTTTGAGCATATTGTTGCTTAGCATGACAACGCTAAATCTGTAGCACTTGCAACAGAAGATTGAGCTTTAACCATCTGAGGGATGAAGGTCAGTGCAAAAATCCACACAGACAAACAAGTGTCAGCTGATCTTTAGTAGCTGTCAGTGGAAGTACAAGATAATTTGAGTTGGTTCAGACCTTTGCTGTGTGTAACGTGAGACTTGTCAGTGCTAGCCCCTTAGACCACAGTTACACACTGAAACGCATTGCACTTTATCCCTGGCTTCGTCCTCGCAGGAGCTGAGACCTGTTTGGTACAGATCCAAAACTATGACTTGGATCATACTCGGATGACTTTGGAGGAGAGATCCAAAAGTATGACTCAATGGAAGAGCTGGATACAAGATGCCTAAGAATGCAGTGCATCTCCAGAAGTAGCCTCCCTTGGTGTGTCCAGTGTGCAGTCTAAGCAGGAGCATAAAGCACTTCCTTTGCCCAAATGAAGATAAGAACTCCAGGGGAAGACAAGTTTCTTTTGCTTGTCCTACCAGAGGTTGTATATTTAGTCCATGCAAAGAGATGTGAATGAATTAGGTGGTTGTGCTTTGGAGACTTCTTAATGTGCCACCTGCTAAAAGTGAGCCCCTGGAATTAGCATAGAATCTGTGTTTTGTTTTCAATTGCTGATCAGTGTGGAGGGGAGGAACACACAAAAAGACATTAAAAAGTATTAAGAATTGTTTTTCTTGACTATTTGGCTATAAGCATATAAACTTCTCAGACTCCTCTTAATTTCCTTTATATTTTGATGCAGCTGATCAAACATGGACTTTGTATTTCCCCTATAATGTGAATACTGTAGTTGGGTTGAAAATGCTTCCCAGCAGCAGTCTAACTGTGGCAACAGATCCACAATTTTGCCCATCTGTAAAGCTGGAATGAATTTAAGGAAATAAACTTTTAAGACTGGAACTTATTAATTTGTTATGTGGTTTTGGTGTTTTTTTAACTTGACTCTTATCAGGGAATGTCAGAAATTCTTGTTCATAAGCTGTTTACGTTCTCTGCAGTGTCTTCACTGTCTCTTCAGGTCAAACCTGGAAGAGCTTTATTTGAGCTCCAGTGAAAGGTTGCAGAGAACTTGAGGTTATGAGGGACGTAGTGTGCCCTCCTAGATTCACTGCATTTTGCAGCATCCTTAACTCTTGTCAGCTCTTACATAGATGAATGATGGCATAAACTACTACTTTTTGATTGAAAACATAGCTTACGGTGTGGTTTGGATTTAACATTGTATTCCAATATTAGTGCTAATACTGTGACATGTAATAGTTTTCTGAAAAGGAAATGGAATTTAGAGAGAGGCTTTTCTTCAACTGAAGATACCAGTGCAGCTTTTTGTATGGTGTTCTTTTTAGATCAGTGCCCTGTTTCAGTATGACTACCTGTGCTTTTTAGTAAGTGATTAGAAACTAAAGTTGACAGGTTATTTAGGGTACTATGTTTATATCTATATTTGAAGAAGGCTGCCCTTTAGTTTCCTTAGGTATCAGTATTAGGAGCAGTCTTGCTCAACTTGGATGAAAACAAAATAAAACATTCTCTTGTTAGCACAAACCCAGTTCTTTAGAGGAAGTAATGAATACAAAGATGGTTAGAATGTGGTGCAGAAAGGACTTGAATACCTCAAAATAATAAATACAGGATGAAATTAAGGTGTGGTTTTTAAAAGGAAAAAAAAAAACAATGTGATGAGCTTGAATCTTAATATTAGCTTGAGAGCTGCTCTGCTGGAGGCAGCTGGGGAGGGAGACAGTGGGTAGTGCTGAGGTACTAGTGTGATCCTCAGGTGAATGTGTCAATTTTCAGGACAGAAGGAAAGGCCTGGTGCTGTTACGTGCAGCTCTAAGACCTTACCTAACATTATCCTGTCATTCATAACTGAGAAACATGAACTGAACAAGTACAGACAAGGGCTGTACTTTTTTTACAGTACAAGAATATCCTGAAACAAAGTGCAGTGTGAGGAGTAAGAACCCAGGATTGCAGCGTGATGGGACAGTAGAGTCTATTCTTTTGCTGTCATGAGCAGCACATTCCTTTCCCCCAACTTAACTAAGTTCTACTCTAAAAATAGTTAAGATGCTGCCTTTTGCTATTCTCTTTGGAAAGCTATTTAGAGTGCATGGTTAGAAACACTTTGGGATCACTGGTTTCACCACGTATAAATTGAGACTGGAGTAATATTTCTGAGTTTGATTATTGGCTTGTTTTGGTCAGTATGAAGGACTTCAACTTTATGTATTCTCTTTTGTTAAGATCTTAAAATTTTCACTGATTAAAGTTTACTTTTCTTTCCTTGCTGATAATTTTAAAATTATGTGAGTTTTCAGTAATAAACAACTTCATAAATGTTTCATAAAGTTGTTCTCAATTGTGACAGAAGGAGAGGGATAAATACACCAAGATATATAGTTACATCTTATTGCTGAGTGGCAAAGTAGCTGTCACCTAAAACTAGAAATACAACATTTGACAGTTCGTGTTACTAGACAGATTTAATCTGCTGTGCGCTCGAAATACCTTGTTTATCTTAGTGGTACCTTACAAGTACAGACCCACTTTTTGGATTTTTTCTTTTTTTTTTTTTAAATAAAGGTCATCTATTTTATTTGAAGATGGAAACAAATTGCAATAAATTTTATTCTTGTCTTTAATAAAATTAAAGCAAAATTGACCTTCATTATGTCTTTATTTTATATGGTGGCAGTGTTATTTGGGTCTGACAGATTTTTAAAGACTTTTACTGACTCTGTATGTGTGATACCTGGTTTTCAAAAGTGGGTGCCTAAAATTAGATGTCTCTATCTGTAGCCTTGGTCTAGTTTTTAGAGGAATTGGAAACTTAGAGAAGACTCTTTCAGTGCTGGTATTGTTTTCTGATACTGGCAGGACAAACTGTGTCAGTAGTCTAAAAACCCAAAGCTATTCTCAGTGTTTTATTATTTCTGATTAAAAAATGTACCAGCATATTTTTAATTCAATCTTAATAAAGTTCTTTATTAATAGAATTATTTGAAGAATTTTTTTTAGAAAAACATTTTCCTTTCTGGAAAGCTGAAGTGAACTCTATTCAGATTAAGTGTTTGAATTCAGAGATCTGGTTATGGAATCTCATTTTCAACATCTGTATTTCAGATATCACCAGTCTGTGCTGCCTGCACAGACAAGGAACTCAGTTCCCACCTTCAGACCTATGGCACTGTAATACTTCTGGGAGACAGGAGAAAATAAAATCATAGAATCACAGAAGGCACTGGGTTGGAAGAGACCTTTAAAGCTCATCTAGTCCAATCCCTCTGCAGTGAGCAGGGATATCTTTAACTATAACAGGCTGATTAGAGCTCTGGCCAACCTGACCTTGAATGTTTCCAGGGATGGGGCATCTACCACCTCTGGCCAACCTGTGCCAGTGTTTCACCACCCTCACTGCAAAAAATTTCTTCCTTTTATCTAATCTGAATTTGCACTCTTTCAGTTGAAAACCATGACCCCTTCTCCTTTTGCAACAGGCCCTGCTGAAAATGTTGTCCCCATCTTATAGGCCCTCTTTAAGTGCCAAAAAGCTGGATTAAGATCTTCCTGCAGCCTTCTCTTCTCCAAGCTGAACAACCACAACTCTCTTGGCCTTTTTTCACAGGAGAGATGCTCTAGCCCTCTGACCATTTTTATGGTCCTCCTCTGGATGCACTCCAACAAGTTCATGCTCTTTTTGTGCTGAGAACTCCAGAGCTGGACACAGCATGCCAGGTCAGGTCTCACTAGAGCAGAGTGGTGTGACAGAATTACCTCCACTGATCTGCTGGCCACACTTCTTTTGATGTAGCCCAAAAAATGGTTGGCCCTCTGGCACATTGATGGCTCACGTCCATGTCTTCATCCACCAGTACCCCCAAGTCCTTTTCTGCAGGGCTGCTCTCAATCCCTTTGTCCAGCAGGCGGTACTGCTGCTGAGGATTGCCCTGACCCAGGTACAGGACCTTGCGCTTGGCCTGTGGGACCTCATAAGGCTCCCACAGGCCCACTTCTCAAAGCTTGTCCAGGTCCCTCTGGATGGTATTCTGTGTCCCTCAGGCATGTCAACCACACCTGCACAGCTTGAAGTCATCTGGAAACTTGCTTAGGGTGTATATGATTCCACTGTCTGTGGCATTGCTGAAGATATTGAACAGCACTGGTCCCAGTACAAGCCTCTGAGGGACACCACTTGTCACTGTTCTCTCAAGCTGTGGACCACTACCCTCTGGATGTGACCATGCAACCAGTGCCTTACCTACTGAATAGTCCACCCATCAAATCCGTATCCCTTCAATTCAGAGAGAAGGATGTTGTGGGCATCTGTGTCAGAGGCCTTACAGAAGTACAGACAGACAATGGGTAGCGTTTCCCTTGTCTGCTGATGTAGTCACTCCATTGTAGAAGGTCACTAGGTCGGTCATGCAGGACTTCACTTGGTGAAGCCATTCTGGCTGTCTCCAGACACCACCATGTCCTCCATGAGCCTTAGCATGTATATTTTTTGTTTCCCGTAGAGGCTTGGAGGGTTAGAACTGTCTTGCTGTTTGATTCCTTTCTTCCAAGATGTAACATATTTATAGGAGTTTTGGTCTGACCATAATGTATTGGAATTCTAGCTCTGAATCTGAGAAACAATTTGATGCAAGTCATGCTGGGCTCAAGGTACATCTGACCTGAATAAACTACCTGCCTTATGAGGAGGGAAGTTGTACCCTTGGCTTCTTGCTAAAGGAAACGTGGTTGACTACCTTCTGCTTGGATATCCACTGCAGGCATATGAGTCTCTCTTGTCTGGGTTGTCATCTGGAATTTGTTTGGTTCAAGACATGATGGAAATAGTGAACATAACTGCTTCCTTCTTTACACGTATGTTAGTAGCTTAGGCCAGAACAGATCTTCGGGCCCTTTGTATAAAATATGATTACACTTAAGTGACATGCAAAGGGGATATGAAGTGTGCTAACTTTTACAACTCATGCAGATTCAAACTTCAAAAAAAACAACCCACCTACCCCTCCTCCAAGTAAAAAGTGAGGCTTTTTCCTTAATTTTAGAGTAAAACTTGCCGGCCATATAATAGATCCAATACCTGTTAATCTTAACTGTTCTTATTGGTCTAACTTTTTAGTAATAAGATACAGAGCAAGTGTTGATGTTTACATAGAGTACACTTTTGTTGATCTGAATTAAATTTTAAATTGTTGATGCTGGATTTTATGTTTATTCTTATACTCCAGGTATTTCTTCACAAACTTATAAGTGCAATGTTTTTTTTCTTTTTTTTTCCAGATCTGTTTTCTCCTGTTTGCTGTTCTCTACATAGTTTCCTACTTCATAATCACAAGATACAAAAGGAAAGCAGGTAAGCATAGACTTCTTAGTACATTAAAAAATAATTTTGTTTTTCAAGTGAAGAGGTGATTCTTTTTCTCTCTGCCTACATAAGGAAAGCAAAAGAACTAGATCTTGGATCAAAACTGTTTCTTGGGCTGCTCATCTGGGGTTGCCCAGACTGACCTGGTGGTATATGTTCCTCCTTGCCCTCTGTCTGCTCCCTTTGTCCTTGAGCCACGAGTTACCATCACCTCCCTTGTATCTGCTCTGACACTTGTGAGATCCTTCAGCTTGCCTTCTGCTCTTCTTGAAGCTTTCTGCTTCAAGTGCACTGAAGCATCTCAGCAAAGGATCGGTGAGCACTGGAGCTGGCTGTTACAGAGGTGGCGTGGATGACCACAGGTTGGTTCTGTTGTGGCTCCATGGCAGCCTAAATTTTAACTGAGAGAGAAGAAAGGGGAGAATTTCAACAAGGTGCTTCTGCCTTCCTTGCCTTTAGATCCTGTTCTCCATTCATGTCAGCTTTTCCAGAATTAAGTATCTTCAGGCTATGTTTTCGCACCAAAATCAAATTCAGAGCTTCAGCTGGTAAAGTGAAAAGGTTGCCAATAATACAGAAAAGAAGTAGCAGATTTCTTCTAAAAATTGTTTTGCTCAAGTACAGTTATTTCCGTGTTCTTAACCTGTTCCTTATGACCTCACTGCTGAAGTCTTATTCTTTGAGATAATCCTGTATTTTAATTTCCTTTAGAAAGATTGTCTGAAATGAATGTGTAGAACCTCCTGTCATTTTCTTCTCTGTTTCTTCTAAAGACAAATAGACAAAAATCTGTATAAAATGGCAGTATCTTTGACTCTTGGCAGCTTATCTGGGACCTTGATACTTGGTACTACTCAGTAATACTGGAGAAACATTCTTATATGTGATGATCTTGGCATTTTGAACTTTAATGGAAAGTGTTTATTGAGCTCTGGTGATCTGTGTTGTGCTAGTGCTGCTTTCATGAAAATTGCTCCTGTTTGAACACAGGAAGTAGTGAGAACACATATTATCTTCTGATCCTGATGTGTATTTTGGATACTACAAAGCTGCTACCATTTGGAGATAGGGAGGAACAGGGAGGGCGAATTGGTTTGGCAAATGCTATTGAATGTAAAGATGCTTTGATTACCTTTCTGGCAGTTGATCTTGTCAGCTAGTGAGAGGAACTGCTCTCCAGCTGTCCAGACTCCATGAAAGCTTTGTGAGCTTTGTGATTTAGTTAGGCAAATCTTGAGCGTTTAGCTAGGCAAACTTTGTAGCCTGCTGGGATCTTCCTAATGAGTCATGCTTGTAGAGTTAACACATCTGGAATTCTTTCAGGACAAATTGTTTACTTGTTCTACAACACGCTCTTTAGCCAAAGTGATTCATAGGAGACCTTGACTTAGGCTCTCAAAATGTGATCATAACATTCCCATTAAAAAAAAAAACAAACCAGAAACAATAACCCAATGTACTCTCACAGAAGAATTTCAAAATAGCATGATGTCAGTGGCTAGTGTTTATTACAAGTGTGCGCATGGCTCTGAAGAACTTGAAACACCTGGCTTTATTTATTTTTACTTTTAAAAATAAAATTGAGTTACCTTTCATGGAAAACGTAGGAGACTGAAAAGAAGAAAGCTGACTCTAAAATTGTTTCAAATGTAGAAATGCATACATTTGTTTATGGATATGTGTAGAGGAGGATATAAAAGTATTAATTTTTGTTAGGAACGTTCTTAAAGTAGTGATGCTAATAAATTGATGTAATAATTTTAAATTTTAATTGTAAATGAAAATTATTCATATGTATAAACATTCTAGCCTGGAAAGATGACAAAGTCTTGAATATAACTTGCTGTAATTTAATTTTCAGATGAGCAAGAAGATGAAGATGCCATCGTTAACAGAATATCGTATGTATAGCTCTTTTTTGCAGAACTTTTTTCCTGAATATATTGTTATGATAGGAAACTGAAATGCTTCCAAATAATAGTCCATTTAAAATGTGTCAGCAAATAGGTTGCTATAGAGCAGAAGAAAAAGATTTGATCAAGTAACACTTTGTGTTATGGCAGGAGGCAAGGCAGTTTGGTCTAGGGCTTTTTTCACCTGTGGTTTTGCTGGTAGGCACAGAGTTGGCCAGAACATTGCATGAGGACCTGATGCAGTATCAGGTGGAATTCAGTGCAAGACCCAGACCCATGTAAGTTTACGTTTCTAAAGTGTAAGTTGCCACTGCAGAAAGTGAAAGTCCAGGATCCACTACTTCCCTTGACAGGGAAGAGAGTTAGCTCACCCTCAAGTAGCATCTGTATTTGATCATCTTAAAAAGGGAATAACAAATAGAAGACATGCACTTGCCAGGCCGGCTGGTCTGCCAGTGGCTCTTTCTCTTCTTCCTGTTCCTTTTTTAAAGCTAGATATTAATCTAAATATGTCTGAAGATTTGCAGAACATCAGTGGGCTGTTGCTGCCCTCTCAGTTATATGATTTACTAAACTATGTGGACTGGCTACTTGCTCATCACAGTGTTCTTAGCTCTCCCGTGGTGGTGCTGCCATCCTCTTGGAAGGAGAGCTCCTGAGTGTTCTATGGATTTGTCTTGTACCCTGGGAAAGTGACGAGGATATTGCAAGCTGTTAGCTTTTGGTTGTGCATTTGTGGCAAGCTTGCAAGAGGTACAAAGATGATGTAAACCTTAGCTGTGCTTCTCCTGGTATTTTTTATAAACGTTAAATATTTGCCACAAGGTGTAGGTAAGATCTAGAGAAAGATTCATACATTTAAAGGTCATGAAGCTCTTCCCTCTCACAGAGGAGCATCTCTCCTGTGATTTTTCTTTAAGTCTACAGTGAATGTTCTTCTAGATTGAATGATTTTCGTAGTGGCTGTGGTCTTAGCCTGGTTCTGAGTTTTTCAATATTCAGTGGGTAAAATCTGTCTTGTTAACTGTTATCACTCCTGCATCAATTTTCTAATTTATCTTCAAAATACAACAAATATAAATTGTAAGTACTGTATTCTTCATGTGAAAACAATGTAAGACAAGATTAGCACTTCCATCAGAGTAACAGCCTTTCATTAAAGATGTTATAAATATGAAATGCTTCTTATTCTTCCAGCCTAAGCTTTCTTGTTCCTTGAATGTGTCTTATTTTCCAAAAAGCAGTAACTATCAAACATATGCAGATGGATATTTCTTTGTGTAGCATAATTGTCGGGACATAAGAGGTGAGCAGGGGAAGAAAACAAAGCCAAACTGCTGTAGCACCTAGTGTATTAGGTTTCATAATTCTGACTTAGAATACTTAAACATCCTGAAATAAAAGAAAAAAAAAATCAACAAGAAAACAAACCCATGTAAGAATATATTTTTATAAAAAAACTATAAATTAGTCACCCAGACTTTCTTCTGTAAGTTAGGTATTGGGTGAATGGCAAATGGATTTGTAGACTGTTAAGGAAAAGTAAAATCTCAGTCATCAACTTACTGATATTCCTGTTGTAGGAATGACCTGTTTAAGTTTGTTTTTTAGTCATGCAACTTTGAGAATTATTTCTAGTTTTATTCTTGCACTGGATTAGTTCTGTACGAATGTTTTTGTTGGTCTTACTGTTTTTGAAGAACAGTTTTTTAATGCCACAAGATGATACTTGAATGTGGTTGGAGTCTAAAAAGATTAAGTTTAAGTATTTTTCAATTTCTGATGATTTCTCTGTGTTGACTTTACAGCTATCAGAAAACTCCAAGCTACGAGATGATGATTGAATAATTACTTTATGAAAGAAAAGCAATATTTTTTTTTCAATTTGGTGTTAAAATGTTTAAATGTACTCACTTTTTAGATGTTAAAAAGTTGCTCTTTTAAAAATTGTAGTAAGAAGGCAGAAACTGGTGTTTTTTTTTTTTTTTTTTTTTTTTTTCCTTCTGAGTGTGTATGGGAGAAGTGAAAACGAAGATAGACTTATGAAAAGATATTCCATGAAATCTAATTTAACTTGTATATGGTATTGGAATTGAATGCATGCAAGTCCCAAGAGAAAATCATGCTAAATGGTAAAAAACTAATTGTATTTGATGGTAAAAACTAATTATTTTTATTAGATTCTATAAACTACTTGGTATTTGCAATTTGCTTTTTGAAAGTCAGATGCTGTGGAAACGAGTCTCTCCTGCCCCTTTACAATGCAAGAGTGTGTTGCCTTCAGACACTGGTTAATAGGTAGGCTAACTACTTTTTTTTCCCCTGTTCAGAGCATGTTGGTGGTAACAGTGGTACATTTCTTTAAATTTCAGGCTGTTCTTGAGCACCTTCACTCTAGCAGTTTCAGCTGGTGCAGTCCTGCTTCTGCCTTTCTCAATAATCAGCAATGAGATCCTGCTTTCTTTTCCACAAAACTACTATATTCAGTGGCTAAATGGCTCACTAATTCATGGTTAGTACTCTGCATAATGTAATTAAAATGAATGTTGTCTTTATGCGTGCACAGATATGTTCTTATTTTCAAACTAATACCTATTTTCATTTTAAAGGCTAATTGAATTATTAATATGCTGTTGGCTAGTTGATTTTGCTACTGTGTGATGTATTGCAAAAGTCTGTCTTAACTGTTCTGTTGGATTTTTTTTTTTTTTTAAGAACTATGCAGACTTAGTGGGACTAAACCAAATTCACTGCTTTGGATATTAATGTAGAATAAGAGCTGCTAGAAGCTAACTTAAAAACACACTGTTCATACTTCTTCCTTGTGTGTTAATGGAAGATTCATAAGCCTACCTCTTTATGATGATACCTTTTTTTTTGAGAATGAATGTATAAGAAACTTGTTAGCTCTTAGCAGTTAGGATTGGATAATTGAATTCAACTTAGTGATTTATTTGTAAACAAGGAAGAGGATAGAATCTAAGTGTTGAGTGTGGTAAAGAGCCACAATAAACAAAAATGTTCCAAGGAAAACTAGATGCAAAAAAAAGAACTTGTACTTGCAGTGCTGATGCCCTGATGTCTGTCAGAGTGAGTGTTGTGTGCTTTCCAATATTGGTTAGTATCCTTATGACTGTGACATGTATAATGGATACTAATATTTGAAAATAGTTTGGTCACTTCTATGTGTATATTCTTCAGTAGATTGGGCTGGAGAAAAGACATACTGCCTTCACAATGTGAGACTAATCTGGAGCAAATAATTTACAGTTTAACTGTGCTGACCTTTTTCTGCTCTTGAGAAGAGATAGTAATTTGGCTTTGGAGGAGTATTCTCTGAAAAATGTGCATTTTTTACTACATGTCTAATAATACAGATGGCAAATTCACGGATTTCCAGGTCCCTGCCTTGCAAGGTTGTGCTTTTTGTGTGTGCGCTTTCCTTTTAAGATTAAAGGAATTTAGAAGAAATTAAATGTGGATAGGTGAAGACAGGAAATAATGCATGTTGTCTATCATCTTTCTAAAGCTACTTGAGTACTTGTTTACTGTCCAGATAACACAAAAGAGATGTTTTTGTTTTTAAGCCCATGAATAAGGAGGAGCTGACTGTAAGTGTCGTGGTCAATGGTGACACTGACTGGGGAAAAGTGAGGAAGGAAAGTACAAGAATGAAAGACATGAGATTTTGAGAGAGGAGACTTTCCTCTTTAGGAAGTGTAGATGTGGAGTCTTACTAGTGAATGCCCTGAAGGCCAAAGAAGCCAGGAGAGATGCCTGCTTTCAGGGATGATCTTCAGAGCACTGTAATGTATACCTTGGTGTGCCAGAAAATTAGGAGGTGTAATAGGAGGTTGACTTAGCTTAATGAGAATCTCCTGAGCTCAAAACCAAAAAGGAAATGTTCAGAAGGTAGAAGTATGAATGAACTGCCCAGGAAGGGGTGCAGTAATAACACCTGGGTTAATACCCTCGTGTGAAAGCCTGGGCACAGTTTGATTTATGAGTGGTGAGGAGTTTGTATAGAGTCATCTTCATCTCTAGAGAGTGTAGTGAGAGGCAAAAAGCAATGTCTGCAGGACAAAAAGCAACAATTCTTAATGGTAAGGATGGTTGAACGCTGGAAAAAAATTGAGAGTTCTGAATCCTTGGAAGTTTTCTAACACTCATCTGTCTAAAGCCCTGAGCAACCTGATTGCACCTGCAGTTAAGCTGTTTTAAGCAGCAGGTCAGACAACATGACTTTAGAGGTTCTTTTTAGTTGAGTTATTCTATGATCTATTTAGTCATGCCTCATAGAGGATTGCTAATTTGGTATGTCTCCTATCTGGAAGTAAAAAAATATCAGCTAAGTCTGTTTTTTTTCCACACAGATTTTAGCTGCTCAGACTAATTTAAATCCTTTACTCCCAAACATGAAAAAAAAACTAATGGAAAATAATCCTTACTTCAAGGTCAGAATTGACTTTGGACAAACTACAACAAAATATTTCAGAGAGTGAAAATTATACACTGACAGACTCAGAAATTGTGGCTCCCAAAGTGGCTAGAGTACTTGGGAAAACTTGGGTTAATTAGAAATCTGCAGGAAGAAGTGGCTGTCACATAGGAAGGCCTTTCAGTTTTCCAGTGACCATCTTTTGGTTTTGATGTGATAATCTTTTCGAAGTACCACTTAATGCATTCAGAATATAGTTTGTATTCCTGAAGTCCAATAATAATGGCTAGCAGGGAAGTAAATTCAGCATCTTGGTGTTTCCAAGTTTGACTGGATATTGCTAGGGCTAGACATGACTGAGCTAATCCAAGGTTTACCACAGCTAGTGTGAAGGCTTCAGAAACATCAGTAGAGTTTGGATCTGACTGCAGACCTGTGTTACTGCAACTCGACTCAAAAATCGTGTGCTTTACTCCAAGGCATTCCCTTGGGGGAGCGCTCCCTCTTGTGGTAGTCGCTAGGTTTGCACAGAACCATGGCTCTGCTTGCAAAAACCTGTGCCTGGAGTGGCAGTACCTTTTTCCACTTAGTTATGAAATGCCCGTGCAAGTTTTGAGAGCTGATAGTGCTGTCTCAAGCACTCCGGTTGAGATGTTCATATCTCCATGATGCTGCCCAGCACAGCCTTCAGGTACAATTTGCTTCCTGCTTTGCAAATGTTATCAAACAGGAAAATTTGTATTGCTTTAAGCCCCTTTGGTTTTGCTCAATTTAGCAGTTACAGATAATAGTCTGAAGTACTTGAATGTAGCATTAAGGGTTTTTATACTGTAGACTGTTGCATTAGTTGTGGCATATAGAAAAAGAGGAAAATACATGACTGTTTTTTGAAACCAGGCAGAAGGCCCATACCTGAATCCAGTAGAAACCCTCCTACCTAATGCTTGCAGAACTAAACCCAGAAGTACTTCTGAGAGCTGGGTGCTTGCTTGTGCTGTTGTTGGCTACAGCCACCAGGTGGGAGTACAACGTAATGAAACTGCCAGGAGTAAGAAAGATGAACTGCTGAGGCTCCCATCTGTTTGCCAAAGACTAAGAGATTTTTAATTTTTATGTTTTATTAACTTGTGGGAGATATTCTTAGGTTGCTACAAATGCAAAATAATTAAAGTATTAGAATAGACTGCTTAAAACTTTCATATATGCTGATATCTGCAAGTTTCTCCCATGCAATTTTGTGATGCAGTCAGTGTAGTAGGAAATCATTTTTCTGGATCTATTTTAACTTGATTACTGAACTATCAAATTAGGATAAGAAATATGGTAGGGGAAGAGGAAAATCCTGTATGTTCCTTGCTTTGAGCAAAGTGTAGGTGTATATCAGCAGCAGTACAGCACTGTTCTTATCTCTCATAACTTTACATGCATAACATAGGTCTGTTGTTTAATATTCTGTAAATATTCTGTGGTTCCCATAAGATGCTAATGTGTGAACGTCTAGATTTTAACTTCTTAAAAAATCACCCCAGATGTGCACCACTCTCCCTGGCCCTATAATGATCTGTACATACTGTGCAGCTCCTGAGCACTGTTTTACGTTGTAGATACACGTGTAATAGAGCTGCTGAAATTAGCACAGCTTGGTATTCAGCTTTGTATTAGGTAACTGAATGCACTATCAAGTCTTCAGTTAGAGAAAACTGCTGACATAAGACCTCACCTCCATCTAATAGTATTTCTACTCTAACACTGGTGTCTTAATTTTCTGGGAGGAAAAAAGAGAAGAAAAAAAAAAAACAAATCACAAACAAACAACAAAAAACCCCAAAACAAAACAGAAAGTAGGCAGACTGCTGGGGTTAATGCACCCCCACTAAGGGCTGTTAATGACATTCTTGCTGATGTTGCTATGCCTGAATGTTTCTTGAATGGTAACAGGAGCTTCCTGGCTAAGCAAATTCAAAAGGAAAAATCCCTCTCTTTGTTAACTGGAGTTTAACACCCTTTGGGCAGTCTGTTTTCTTTAGCAATTGAGTATTATATTTCAGGCATCTTTTGGAATTTTCTTGGTTTGTTTACTGTTGCTTATTTGGCCAAGTTTGGTTCCTAGTGTCTGGGTGCCATCAATTGCTGGAGAAGTACATTTCTTTGCCTCCTGCCTCCTTCCTCCTCCCTCATTTTTATTTCTCCTTGAGATGTAAATCATTTAAGTTAAAAAGCAGTATATATGCTGAACACTTTTTTTTTAACAGCGTGTAGGTAAAGATAATTGCTAGTTATTTTGCATTTGGCACTAAATACAGGAATTTCTCTCAATAATGAATTCCTCAGACATTCAGTAAATGATTCTTTCCTTCCATATTCTTTTCAAAATGGACAATTTCAAAGAAGATGATAAACAAGCCTGTATATAAGAAGAAAGAAAGAAAGCTGTTCAAATTTTCTTATCATAGGGGCTGTTCTTTTCTGGATTTCAGTTGATACATAGTCCTGCAGGATTGTGGAGAAGTGTCTGTTTTGGGGAAGATGGGGGACTAAGCCTGTTTTTTCTCAGCTACAAAATAAGAGCTTTGTTTTTAGGATGCAGAACATGTGACAGTAGTTAAACCTGTTAGCTACTAAATTGCAGGTAAGCTTCTGTTTTTATAAAGCAGCAGCACTGCATTCTGCACAACTTCTGATAGGATGGTGATGGCCTCATGTTCAGGCAGCAGCAGCTGGCTGTTCAGAAAGTGTTCTGCTTAGAAAATCTTAATAGAGCGGATATCTTTAACAGAGATCAGTTACCACTCCAGGTTGTTTTCTAAACCTTTTCCCTTCCTGCAGATGTCATATATTTTACAGATGTCCTAGTTTTAGTCATATAGTTAATTTTTCTTTTTTCACCTAGACCACAGAACTGTTGAGGTTGGAAGGGACTGCTGGAAATGGTCTATTCTGACCCCTCTGCTCAAAGAAGGGTCAATTAGAGAAGGCTGCTCAGGGCAGTGCCTATTTGGATTTTGAATATGTTGAAGGATGGAGACTACAAAACCTCTGTGGGCAACCTGTTGCTGTGTTTGACTACACTCACAGTGGAAATAGGGGTTTGGGATTTTTGTTTGTTTGCTTGTTTTCTTTCTGCTTATATTTATACATTTTTCCCCATTTTTTTTCTGTTTGTGTTTATTGTCTCTTATCCATTCACTAGATACCACTGTGAAGAGCCTGACATTTTCCTTTCCTCCTCTCACATCAGATACTGATATACATGGATAAAATCTTCCTGAGTCCTCTCTTCTCAAGGCTAAACAATTCCCCCTTCCCTAGCCTCTCCTTGTATGACAAATGCTGCAGTCCTTTAATCATCTGTGTGGCTCTTTTGCTGCGCTAACTCCACTATGGCCATGTCTGTCTTGAGTGGAGGAGCCCACAACTGGATGCAGTGCTCCAGATGTGTGCCAGCAGTGCTGAGCAGAGAGGAATATCTTCTGTCATCCAAATCATTAATGAAGGTGTTAAATCCAGTATCAACCCCCTGGCGTGTACCGCTGATGACTGGCGTCCAGCCTGACTTGTGCTGTTGGTCGTAACCCTTTGAGCCCAGAAGCTCAACCAGTTTTCAGCACTTACCTAGCCCATACTTCATTAATTAGACTATGAGGAGATGTATGGCAGATGATGTTGAAAGCCTTACTAAAGTTGAGATAAACAACATCCACTGCTCTCCTTTTGCCCACTGTCCCAGCCATCTCGTTGTGGAAAGTTGCTGTTACCATGATGCTTGCTTCTAATTTGGAGGCGATGATGTCATTTCTGTATTGCTAATGTTAAAGGCTGTGATTTGTCTAAGTTTGTCTTTATGGGAGCAAAGTGAGTACCCAACTGAATTTTTCATCTATAATATATTTTATAATCATTGGTAGTAGTAGAATACTTTTCTCCTGAAAACTTTTTAAATTGTTATCTAAAGATCCTTCAGTGGGATATTATGGAAGTAGTCTACCTGAGTTTGCAGTCTGTCTCCAAGGTTTCAGACATTTGCTGCTGTTTAAGTTCTTACCCATGTTTTTGTTTGAGGATCATTACACAGAGAAATGGGTATTTTTCAGCAAAGACCTGTGAATAACTACATATCCGTAAAAATACTGTGTATATACTGGATTTTTATATTTAAGGGAGGAAAATGTAATACCTTTAACTCTTAAAGCTGAGAAACTTACAATGTAACCTTTTTCCTTTCCTTGTTGCAGGTTTATGGAATCTTGCTTCTCTTTTTTCAAATTTATGTTTGTTTGTGTTGATGCCCTTTGCCTTTTTCTTTCTGGAATCAGAAGGATTTGCTGGCTTAAAAAAGGTAGGAGAATACTATTAAACACAGAGTAATGCATTATATATTCCATCTTCAGACCTCGTTTCTGATGAAACTGAAAGTACAAATTTGGGAGGGTTTGGTGCTGAGGTGTGTGTGCTGGTGTGATTGTGTGTATACAGGCGCACGCTCCTGCCCAGGCAGGTGAAGTGAGCGTACAGTGCATGGGGGAGAGTCAGCATAAAGGGGGAGAAAGTCCTTGAAAAGCCAGGCATATGAGGTCAAGAAAATTATTTAGCTTTTTTTTTTTTAATAATGAAATGTTTTAAACAAAATTTTTTTTTTAAAAAAATGGGTTGCTACAAAGATAGAAGGTTCAGTAAATACAGAGAAGTAAAGTAACAAGGGAGAGAAGTACAGGCTTGTTATTAATGGGAACAGTGATTAAATAAGAGATGACCCAGAGAGAACAAGCTCGATTTGTGAATTTAAAAGATTATGAACATCCCAAGAAAGGTTCAGGTGTGGTCAGTATTAACAGTAATATGCTAGGAAAATTACTATAATGGGAGGCACAGTGAAATGAATTTCAGTTCGTAAATATTATATAAATTAAACTGGAATGACTGTCTGGGGACCAATTGTAGCATGCTTTCATTAATCTTTTTCATCCAAATGATTACACTTTTGTTTTTAATGATACTACACCTGAGGGAATTCTTTGGATGGCAGTTACTAGAAAGCAGGGGATCTTGAAAAGTGATGAAATCAGGAAAATGAAATTGCATTCAAGATAGATGTAAAACATGGTTAGTTGTTGGTAAAGCACGTGCAACATAAATCAACAAGGTGATGATTGTGGTGGGAAGGAAAACATAATTCCTGGTTGCATTGACAGGAATTGGTGTGGAGGCAGTGAAGTTGACATTTTTGTTCCTGGTGGAATTGAGGGAAACTCTGCTGAAATACTGCATTGTTTGGGATTTTGGGATGTAGACACTTAAAAGAGAAAACAGGACAAAAAACCCAACAAACCCACCTTAAAATTTTCTTTGTGCTGTATTTTCTAATAGAGAATGATGTGAAGAAACACAGTTTTTATTCTATAGCTGAAGCTACTAGGATGTTACCTAGACTGAGCAATATAGCTGTGTCAAAAAGGACCTGCAGGACCCAAACAAGATGGTGTATAAATACTTGTTTGGTGTAGTCTGTTCTGAGATCCCTGATGCTGCTGAAGTGTTGGTTTGTATTGACAGAGTTGTAGAGGTATCCAAGTTACCTCAGTTACAAGTGTGGTTGACCATGCCGAGTTCAATTTTAGAGAAGTTTGGTGATGCGCTGCAGCCTTTACTTACCAAACTTGTCTGGAAAACATTCTTCTTCATCTTTCACTTCAGGTATCTGTAGGGCTAAGAAAACATTTAACAGCTCATTTAACAGTACCACGTACTTGCAGTAAGTACTATGTACATTAAAGAATTACATCACATAATGGGTTGATCAGAATCTACATCACATAATGGGTTGATCAGAATCTAGGAAAATATGTGGTTAATTGAGCTCATGATTACACATAAATTTTTCAGGTCTAGAATCTGTGAAGAGTACTTCACATCTTTTTTGCTTTCTATGGATTTTGTAGGACTCTGGTACTTTAACAAGTTATGTTGGTTTTGATTATACTTGTGCAAGTTAAAAAAAAAAAGTCATTTTGTCGTTCATCCCATCAGACTAACAGGCCAGAGAGCTACAACAACATTCAAATGCAACTGAACTGGCAAAATCAGATTTTAGTGATCTTAACCTAAAAGAACGTTTCATAACTATGGCAAAAACCTGCAGCATTTAAGAGAAGAGAGATCTGTAAATGTGAAGACATTCAATAAAGAGTTCTGGCACAGGATATGTAATCTTTAGTCTTTCAGTTGGGCATTGGATATATGGAGTAGGAAAAGCTGTTGATTCTCTATGCCCAGTTCAGATAAAAATTTGGATAAAAAGACTGTTCTAAGGGAAGCTTTTGTGCAGGTCATGTTGAATTTGTCATAGAATTACCTTCATTATAATGAAAAAAAGGTCACTTGAGATTGAGGTGTGCACAGTTGGAAGGTGTGTATTTGAAGGTGTTTGTGTAAGAATTACTTGCTGGATTTTCATAGAAATGACTAAAGTGAATGATTAAAAGAGGTTCAGTTCCAAAACCGAGTGCATTTTTTCCATTTTAAAATTTCCATTCCTTTCCATTTCTTTGTTCAGCTTCAGTTTCAGCAGTGGTGTTAGTCACTGTCACATGGGCCTAATCCCTGAAGTTTATAACCATCTGAGTGTTTATCATAGGTTTTATTGTTTGTTTATCATAGATTTTATTTTATGTATTCACTGTAATGTGAACTTTCTGCAAGCCATGACATTGCCCATAGCTCGTAGCAGTAGGTTACTGTTAGGAGCTTTGTATAACTCTTCTTTCTATGTTCTTGTAAGGAAGTATTGCCCTCTTAACTGTTTCATGAATCAGAATGGGTTTGATTAACCACCTTACAATTTACTATGGCTTTTTTCTTGGTAGCTAGTAT
Source organism: Merops nubicus (assembly GCF_000691845.1). Taxonomy (NCBI): domain Eukaryota; kingdom Metazoa; phylum Chordata; class Aves; order Coraciiformes; family Meropidae; genus Merops; species Merops nubicus. Next base: position 27,651 of record NW_008587496.1, read on the forward strand.
ACGTTATAAATGGCACATGGCCCCTCTTATAGACTCTTTCAGTTCCCCAGGGCAACAGTTTAAAACAACCAAGAACTTGCATATTGTGCAGAGGAGAGAAATACGGAAATTAGGCACTGACCGTGGACAGATGCAGCATTGTACTGAAAATCAAACTGATTCTTTGCCTAGTTTTTAATTAAAACCACTGTATTAATTCAAAAAGGGAATTTTTTGGGCCTAAAGGGGTTGACTCTGCCCTTTTACAGAGCTTAAGTGCTCTTCCTTGCTATAATTTATGTCCATTTAATGGCAGTTTTCAGGCTTCTGCTCTCAGGAAAATAATTATAAAAGCAATATTGGATGTGTATAATATATGCATATGTCTGTCTTGGTGTATATATGTGTACATCCCACGTGTGTATCTATGCACACATGTATTTTCATGTGTGAATTAGGTTTTTCAAGATGATTGACGTAGTTAGAGGTCAGTGTGATGTATTGTACCCTAGCTGGTGAGATTAATTGAGCTACTGAAATACCTGAAGTAGTTTTTAATCTCCTCCATCAGTATTAAAAAAATTTCATATCTTTCTATATTTTTCTTGTCTTCCTTTTGTAGAGCCTATGCATAAGGTTATATTTCTTGTTTAGATTCTCTTTCAGTTCTTTGTCACTGTCCTCAAACTCTGCGGGACAGTTATGAAACAAAGTTGTCAAATATGTTTTTTAATGTCAGAATGAACCTCATTCCTTATCATTCTCTCCAAAAAAGGAAAATGGTGGTATTTGCAGTTGGGCATCTGTAGTTCAGTGCTGAGGAGCGTTAAGTGTAGTTCAGTTTCCATGAGTGGTAACAGACTGCACAGAAAATCACGTGTGCTGCTGTGTGAAGGAGACAAGCATTTTTGAGGAGATAATTGCTATACCTTTTCTTGACCTTTAAAATATGCTTTCTCTTGATGTAACTTCAACTGAAATTTGTATTTGTTTGAAGTTGACAATGATGAAGAAGTTTAGGACTAATTTCCTTGTAAGAAAATACAAATAGTGCAGTTTACCTCTGCGAGAAACTGGAACAACTGGGTATTGCATAATCACGAGTGTGGAGTTTTAAAAAGGCTTTATGAAGCATTTTAACTTAATACTGATCTTTGAACTTGAAGTCATGGCATAAAGTTTAACATGAGCGACAGCAACATCCTGACCAATTATCCAAATTATCCAGACATCCCAAAATGTTCAGAACACAACACACAGAGTCTGTGGATTAAGAGGTTAACTCCTGGAACATCAAAAGAAGTGCATGATAATAAAACCAAATAGTACAAAAATTTGAGGTAACTTCCTTGCTTAATTAATTAGGTAGACCAGGTGGAAGCGAAGAGGCCAGAGCTGGTGCTCAGAATGTCTATAAAGCTGAGCAACATGACAGCACAATGGAGGAGGAACAAAGATTTTTTTAATATACTTCTATCCTGTGTCACAGTTTGAAATTGTCCTGGTTTATGTCCCTTTTGGCAAACTTACATAAAAGTGACCCTGTACTGTATTTTATGACCAGATGACTTTTTTCCCCAGTGGCTAATTTGTATCAGACCCCCATCTTAAAGAGACACAGAAATGAGTAGGAAGTCCAAGCCGGTTTGTCTCAATGAGCTTTCATTGCATGCTTTCATTATTTTTGCTCGTTTTTGCCACTGATCATCCATAAATTGTTGGAAATGAGTGATTAAGGAAGTGCTGCTTAGTGTTAGTGGCACATGCACATTCTTGGTATGTTTTTTGTGGGTGAGAGGAAATCGCGTACTGCACAAACAAAAAGGAAGACTCCTGCTGGGAACCTTTCAAGGAAATTTAACTTGCATAATGTTTTGATCTTGGTGTTTATTACAGAAAATAAGAGTAATATTTCACCAGCTATTGTTATGTGTCAGCTAGTCTCTCCATCTGCTTGCCTTTCTTTGGTACCTCTTCCCAAATTCTCATTGAGCTTATTTTAATAAAAACACCACTTAAGAATATAGCAATTTATTCTTACGCTTCAGGCAGGTGAGGCGGGCCAGTGTTCAGAACAGTTTATTGCACAGTGCTTGCTACTGTATGAGATTTGGCTAAAGAGTCCTGCCTGTGTTAGCAGCTGCAGCTTAGCCCGTGTGAGGAAGATGTGGTGCATAGGTTCCCTTCCAAAGAGTGAAGTGCAGTGATTTCTGCTGCTAAAGGCACATTTCTTCCCTTCCCCTCTTCCATTGGAGCGTGACTTTTAACCATGTAGTTTGTAAAAAAAATTACTTATTTGTGGAGGTAGTGAAACACTGAAGCTTTTCAAAAATAGAGTTGCTAGTGTTTTTTGGAACTGCTTTTATTGCTCTAAAGGGAAGGTTAACTTGCTGAGCAGCCGCAGCGTGCAAGTCTTCCATTTCCTCCGTATTGGAGATGGTTTGATGTGCTCTGTATTGAGCTAAGCTTAAGTTTCTAATACGTTTGTGTTGGAATGCATTGTATATGCAAACTGTAGGGAACTGGAGTAGTTAGTAATATAGTAAGAAACATAAGTGAAGAGTAAACCTGCTGCTTTTTCCTTTCTTGGTGAGTATGGAAATTTTTAATTTCTGTATTTTTTCCACATATAAAAGATGTACTCCCTACTTTTGCTGTGTGTACCAGTAGAAATCTGGTACAACTATAGGTGTAGAGCACTCTAAAATATATTTTCAGTGTGTGAGGAAGCCAGTGTAGGAAGTATGCACAAATTTAAAGTGTCTAGAAACCTCTTTGATTATTTCAAGCAGTATTCCATGGAAGGGAGCTGTTCCTGAAATACAAAATACTGGAGAAAGTGGCCAGGAAATCCTTTCCAATATGAGATTATCTTTAATTAAAAACAGTCAATTTTCTAAATTTGTCTTTATTTTTCTGGAAAAGTGGTTTGAAGAGCACAGGAGTCTTGAACCTTGTTTGGAAACAGCATTTGGCTTGATGTTTTATGCTTGCATGTACTTCTCAGTGCAGTACCCACGGGCCACAGTGTGTAATAACTCACCAAAGAGTCTTGAGGTACCCTGTTAACTGTGTATGTTTATTTGGCATTTAAGCTCATATTTATTTGTCTATAAAATCATTCAGCATGAACTGAGACTGTAGTGCTCTGGTCTCCATGAAAGGTATACTAATATGTAACTGAATTATTGTATGTTATATTACAACCCATTTACTCATTCCATTAGTAATACCAGAGACAAAGTTGTTTAGTCAGTCATATCAAAGGCAGCTGATTGGTTTTGTATTATTGACATAAGCTAACATCTTAAGTTCAGATATGAAATCCAATTCTTTAAACTGGAGTAATTTAAAATGACACCACTTAAACTTTATTAGACTTTTTTGTTGAGGACTATATTTTTATGGTAAAACTTGGGTTCAGAATGGTCCATATCTTGACTCTTCATGGCTTGCTGAAGTCTCAGAAATGGCATGTTCATGGTGAAATGCAGAGCGTGGTTAGAATTTGTAAAGTAGAGGACAGGCACAGCTGATATTAAATCTGATAAAAGCTTGAAAATTGGCAGGAAATGGAAGGTTTAGCATACTTGTTAGCATATCACACTGATAAGCATCTGTGCTAAACTCTGAAAACATGATAAAATTACAGCTTTATGCTGCCAGGTCCCTTATATGCAGTTCTGCAGAGAGGAAAAAAAAAATCTTATCTTACAGGTATATATCAGCAAACCGATCTGAAGAGAGTTATGTGAGTGTATGGCCTGTTTTTGAGGACCTGTGACTGGAATATATGTAACTACACTGTGGATTAGCACAAGATGAAAATACCTTTGTTTGTAAAAGTATTTCAGGGATGTCTGTTTTTCTCATTTCACAATAACTGTAAAACTGAGTGAAGTTGAAGACATGAAAATTACTACAGGTATGTCAAGAAGAGACTGGGAATATTGTTTATGTTAGTTTTTGTACTACAAAACCTAGATTTCAGCATGCATAAGTGTGTGGGCTTTTTTGTCTGTATTAAGCTATTTAGGAATAAAGGCTGTGCAGGACAGGTGAATATCATGCGTGTATTCGTTCTTAAGGCCATGTCACATTTCAGTGGCTGCAAGATTAAGAATTTCAAGAATCAGTGGCTGGAGAGAGAAAGTTCTGACTGTTGAGGAATAACGATTTAATGTGAATTTCTTTTTGTAGATGTGAAAAACATTTTGTAAGGTGTTATAAGACATCTTGCTTAAGTTAGTTGGGGACTTTATGTGCAAAATTTGTTTTTATAAATTTTCCCATATATATGGAGAGCTATAGTTTGCTGAATATACGTAACAGTTCTGTATCTGAAGACAGCTGAAGGGGAGATGAGTGAATGTTGGTTGTTGCACACATTGGATCAAGATGTAATGAGATGTGATCTGTGCTCCATTTCAGCGAAGTAGTTAAATGTCAGTTAGTCACTTCCATAAATTAGAATGTACTACTTTTAAACAGGCCTCAGTGCAAGCTGCAAAAAAATAGTCCAGCAGGAGATGAGCTAATGGTGTACTTCATTCAGCACTGCTTTTCTGCACCGCCTGCCTCACTGCGGCTGCCTCTGCTGAGCAATAGTTCATGGGCTTTAGAATATAGTTAGTTTTTGTGAGCAATCCTTTAATGTTGATAGAAAAGCAAAATATGTCAGGTTAGTATGTCAGGTTAGTCTGTGTTCTTGAAACATTTTCTTGTATTTGAGCTATGGAAATTAGGAGAGTATCAAGATGAAACACAGATTATTAGTAATATTGGGGTAAAAACACTGTGCAACAGAAATCCCAAAAATGCTTAAGTATTACTTCAAAGTGTGTTTTTCTGACCTTTACTTCTCTAGCATACTGTGAGAAACTGTACTAGATGACTGATACATTGTAAGTAGGCAGAGTCATCTGTAAAACTAATTAGTCTTAGAAGCTAGCACTGAAGCATTAGTTATTCCAGCTCATCTGAGCCAGGAATGAAATACATTGCTGAACTTTTGTGCTCTCCCCACTCCTATGTCGGTATGAACTCGAAGTCTCTTAAATTTATAGAAACCCAAAAAAAGACTGTACAGATTTTATAGAAATGTAAGTTTAATTAGTTTTAATTCGCAGAATTGAAAAAAGAAAATTGCCATATAATTTTATATTGATAGTGGCAAGTCTAAATATCAAGATCTTAATCATAATCATAGAAAGGCATGAAACAATTTTCTCATAGGCTTCCCTTTGTTAAATGAGGCTTTAGTATGTAAGCACCACTTCTGACTCTCTCTTTAAAAATGTTTTTTATTAATACTAATACAGCAATGTGATATTTAGACCTTTAGTCTATACACATTAAGGATTGCTCTACATTAAGAATTGCGTTGTCAATTCAGAGTAAGTAAGGAAGGAGCTAATGCATCTGTTGTGAGGATTTGTAAGGTAGCCAAGAATTTTATTTACAATGGAGGTTAGGAAGGAGGACCAGTTAGTTTGTCATCCATCCCTGACTATTTTTCTTTCGAAAAATTTAATTTCTTTGTTTGTCTTTTCTTTGGTGTAGCTTTTTGAAGGATTTCTCAGCTTATTAAAAGGAACTTAGAGCAGTCTGTTGCTTTGGCCTGTTCCTAGTAGCGTGCTTTTTTTCTTGATCTTCTTCACTGTTGTGGGGGGTTAATAGTAGACATTAACACCAACAAAAACTTGAGGTTTCTCTTTATTTTAGAACTGTAATAGTGGCCTCTGTACTTCTATGTGTCATTTGATTTCGGGAACCATCTTTGTAGTTTCTTAGTGCCAGAAACAGAATCACAAATTCCAAGTCTTTCATTATGCTTTTACGTTACTTATCTTAATCCTCTGCCAAGATACAAAGAAGTTGGAAACTGTCTTCCTATCACTCCAGTCTAGCAGGAAAGATTCTGCCTGATCCAAAATTAAATGATTAGAGGGAGACTCACAGTGTCAGAAATCCCACAGCTCCCACGTTGTTGTCGCAGGTGGCTTCGGAAAGCCTGGGAAACGTGGTAGGTGGAGGGAGGGGAGCATCTAAGAGCTCATTAGGGAGGGCTGGGCTGGCAAACAGAATCACAGAGGAAACTTCGGGGGGAAGGGGTAGCATTGGAACAGCCAACATTCTACTGTGGGTATCCTTTGATTTCTTACTTCCCTTCTCCCCAAAAGGTTTCTGTAGTGTCAGTACATCTGCACCTGTCCTTTTTATTAAAAGCTTAGACATAATCCTGGGACTTTTTTTTTCCCCAGTAGTTTCTTTCTGCGAAGGAGGGAAAGGCAGGCTGCAGCAGGGTATTTGTATGCATCTGACAGCTGTAGGCTGTAATTACTTTATTCCAGCTAGTAGGTGTTTGCGTTTTCTTTGATATTCTGTCTAGCTTTCCCTCACTTTAAGAAATTGGTGTGTCTTCTGTTAAAAAATCTGGAGGGAATGTTTTTCTAATATACTATTGCCATGTTAAATATGCAGAAATGATACTTAGATGTGGAAGAGCCAGCTGTATGCTCTTTCCTTAAGTAATTTGAATCTATATATTTGAAACAATGCCTTAACTGCTAGGCAATGAATAAATCACATGTTATTGTTTTCACTGGAGTCTTACACTGGATAATTAAATAGTGAGTACTGTTTTTTATCCCAGTTACAAGGATGCAGATCGACAAGGAGTCTGTTCAAGGTTCTTAGATTGTTTCAGAGTTACTTGCCTCCAGTGAATTCAGCA
>NW_008587496.1:34396-47441 GCF_000691845.1 Merops nubicus
TATGGACCCCCAAATCTATACTGTAACACTGTTTTGGGTGCCCTTCTGAGATACTGGAGAAGAGAGCCCAATTTTTCTTTGACAGAGGAGCCACTCCAGTGGGTGTATTCCATCCTGGATAGATGTAATCTTCACTAGTCTACCAAATATACCTTCCTTTTTTTTTGACCTCCAGCTGAGTGATATTTTTGGTCCTTCATTTCCAGCTTGGCAGGCATAGATCTAATGCTTGTTGGTACATGTCTTTAGCCAGTACCCAAAGAATTCATCATAGTTTTGTTGCATCAAGTTCCTTTTAAATTTAATTTTCTTTTTCTCTCTCCAGTTCTTAGGTTTTGTTTGAAATTTTTGGATTTATGACTTATGCTATGTAACTATTAAAATCTGTACGGTTAAATGATTTTGATTGCCTCTTGCTCCACTGACAGATTGGTAACCACTGTGAAATCATTTGGGAGAAGTTACTAACAAAAAAGTCAGCTGAAAGTTGGTGGAAATGTTTTGTGACTACGAATTTTTAAGATTTGTATTTTGTGGAAAATAAACTGCAGAATATACTCATGTTGTGATGAAAAGTGTCCCTTTTAATCTTATAATCTCCATAGGCTGGAAAGGTTCTGTGAGGGAAAAAGTGATATGGGGGAAGAAACAGCACTGATTGTAGTCTAAAGGCTTTGGCTCTTGCATGGGCAAGGAAACTTACTTTATGATTGTTCAGATTTGATGCCTGAACAGATTATTTCTTGATTAAAAATTTTTAGCTTACTCTGAGGGTTCTAAGTCATAGACTTCTACATTTTATAAATGAACTGAGTTTTCCTTAAACTACAGCTTCTGGTTTTGACTAAGTAATTTGTGGTAGTCTCATAAGATTATGATCCCTTGACTAAATATCAGTGTGTGAACTCGAGTGTGTGCTTCCATGTTACCTGATGGAAAGTGGGTTGTCCTTATTTAGTAAAAGAATCAGTTCTGCACTGCCTTGGATAGGTCAGAACAAAGACTGCTCCAAGTATGGTTTCTAACCATGGAAATTAGAATATTTGAAGCTGATCTCTTGACTAATGCTAACAAATTGATAAAGAGGCAGTATCATCATATGCTAAAAAGGTAACTGATGTTAATATACAACATCCTCAACTCATACCTGCTGGAATTCTCATTTTTTTTAGTGCCTCTGTTTATTTTCTGCAGATGTTAGCGTGCATGTTTGTTGCAGTCACCCTCTCACTGAACAAATGTTAAGGTTACTAAGACTCCTTTTTGTCATGTGAAAACAATGGGCTTCATGTGTACTTTAAATGTGCCATGATTGCAGAAATGTTTCCCAGGCTTTCCCTGTGGGTCAGGGCATGGTGTAAAAAGTAATGTTTACCTACCTTGCAAGAGGTCAAGATGTCCAAGCAGAGCTGTGTTCAAATATTCAGCACTATAGAAACTTTGTTAGGACTTTCTGGTTTTGTGTGTAACATGTAATTTTTTTTTTAAATGAAAATAGTTGTTTTGATTATTTTTTTTTCTCTGCACAACTTGCAACCAAATTAAAATGTAGAATTAACTACAATTAACAAAAGCTATACCATGTTGTGAATTGGTGATGTGGTTCTGAAAATGTCTTATCTTATAGGAGCTGATAATGTCTTCATTAAAACCACTGTAGCCAGGTAGTGTTCCAGCAAATAAATACTTTTTCTTGAGGTACGGTGGGGCTGTAGTTCCTTAGTTTTACCATGAACTTTGTCTCTTATGGAAAGAGAAAATAACGTGTTGCAAGTTTTTCTTCTCCATTGGTGTTAAAGCACAAGTACTCTTGCTAAATATTATCTGTTAGCATATGTTGAAATCCTTATAGCATTAGAAAGCATTAAAAATTATGCTCTAATTGCTGGAAAATAACAAACCTAATTGCAACTGGCAGAGCAAAGATTGACAAAAAATGGGTTGATTGCTTTCATTTATGCAATCGTTTTTTTTCCAAAAGTAACAATTTTTGAGTTTCTGGCACAGGGTTGGATCACTGCTTGGGAGGTGTCTTCCACAGTGTTTCCTGGATCTGCGGTGCTTCTTCTACCTTAGCTTTGCAGGAGTGGCAGTTGTTGGAGATTGTCTTCTGAGCCTTCTCAGATTTTCCACATGACTCGTAATGGAAGGAGGAGCTGTCAGCAGGTTTCTTGCCTGTGCACTGTCCTTGTGAGCCACTGTAGTCAGGAAAGATCCCTGTGCTCACTGGTAGTTATGCAAGACACCTGAAACCTAGTGGACAGCCAGTGGGCAGAGCAAGGTCTTCACTTGTCACCTCTGTTAGTGTAATGGAAAAGCATTTTGTATTGCTACGTTTATATCGTTCAAAATAGTTACTGAATTTCAAATGGGGAAGAAAACCTGACACTTTCTACTGTCTCTTATCAATAAATCTCCCTTTTCCTTATTGAAAAGCTGTAAGAAACTGTCACCAAACGTGTTCTTTCATAAAGGAAAAGATGTCTTTACCTGTGTTATCACAATAGGAAAGAAGCATGGTAAGATTTTGGCAGTTCCTTCCAGAGTTGCAACTAAAACATTGTCAGAACACTTCCAGAATAAAGAATCTTTTGTGGTAAAATTAGCCTTTTCTGGAAACATGAACCCTTAGGCCCAATGCTACAGGCAGCATAAGGAGCTCAGGATTAAACAATATAGAAACTTCTGAATGTCTCCACAACTGAATTTTCAAGAAGTAGAAGTCTGAGAGGCAGATATCTCTGAGGCTGAGCTTTTAGTTGTCGGCACACCTGGAGAGCTTCATTTGTTTGGTTGGTTTTTTTTTACCTCACTCATAAGTGTACAGAGGAGGTGACAAATACTACTAGGCTCCTGTCAAGTTCCAGGCTGCTGGGATTAATGTGTTAAAAATCTTTCCTTTAAAAAAAAAAAAGAAAAAAAAACCCCAAAATTCACTTGGTTAAGCACTTAGGTTAAAGGAATTAGGTGATTTTGAAAAAGTGCTATGAGTAAAAACATAGGTGAGCTGTTGAGTTTAACCTGTGAAATTTTGAAGTTCATGAAAGAAAAAAACAAATGGGAGTTAGTTTGCCAGTCTTTTCCCCCCAATTGTTTTGATAAAGTGTAATTATTATAATTTTGATCATTGTAGTAATTAGCTTCCAAAAGCTTTTGTTGAGCATATATGTATTCTTTTTTATCATGCCCAGGCGACTGTGTCAAGCTGGCCTGTAGGATGGCAAGTTTCTGCTTCCCTGACAATAGGGAGCCACGCATGTAACTCACTTTCAGAAGTCCATTTTGCCTTTTGGATAGTCAGAAATTCACTTGAGGAAGTTACAAGCTGTTGGATGTGTTTTGTTTTCCTGTTTAGCAGTTACCAAAGAGATCATCTTACACACTTGTAGTGCTGGAAGCAGAGACAGTTGTTTTATTCTAGATACCTTCATGGAAGAAGATGTTAAAATTGGGCTACTGTTAAAATGATTGTCCAGCAAGAGAAGTGCCACCTTCCTTCAATTTGTAGTTTGTGCTTCCTAAAGGATGGCCCTGAGTCCATCCTGGGAAGAACATTCCTCTTGTTTTCAGACCTACAGGGAAATTTATTTATCAATTAAAGATCAGACATCTAGTTCTTCTCAACACTTTTTCCTTTCTATTAGCTCATGTTATTTCTGTCCCTCTCTCTTTTGCTCCTTCTGTTTCACTTCCAGTTCATCTTTGTCCTTCTTAGTGTTGTACAGCCTTCCCTCTTCCCTGCCTATCTCTAGGGAGCACGAGCAATACCAACACCTACAGAAGAGACTATGCTTTCTACCACCTTCTCTTAATCTGTCCATGCTTTTTGAGATCTTCAGGGAGTATCTAAAGAAGTAACTGTGGTCTGCATGGCTTCATGCATTTCTGGTGAGGACTGTGTGTCCTGGTTACAGATTCAAATTTTCTGATCTCCCTGACTAGCAGATACTTTCCTTGTTTTTTCCTGTGCCTCTCTGTGTGCACACAAATTAAGCTGAAGTCAGAGCAATATTCTTAATGTATAGCAGAAAAAGTATAAAAACTTTAAAAACAACACAATTGTTTAGCCTGAGATGCAGGGGAACATTTTCAGTTGTTTCTGAAGTCTATGGTTGTGTTTATCTCATAAGTCCACAGCATGGGATTGTTATTTAAGACAACGTAGTTAATGCTGTACTAAAATTTGAGTTTGATATTTTAATTGGTAGTGATGTCAAGGTTGTTCTTGTGCCCACCTTTATAAATGTCTGTACAACTTGTTTCAGTCTGCATCTTAAGTTTGAGTTCTCTAAATACTAGAACATGGGATAGATGCAAACCAAGCTTTTTTCCTCACTGAGCCAATATCCTAGAGATACCTTTCTTGGTGCTTTACTGTACAATCCATGCCTGGTTTGGCAATAAATAAATCCCTCCTCCCTTAAAACGGTTAAAATGGAGGTGGAGCTGCAGTAAAATAATTCATAAGAAAGTGAATTAATTGTGGCCTATGCATTCTGTTTGTAATGAAGGACACTTTAAGAATGAAGTACTATTTGTTATCAAATGCAGGTTTGAAGGTTGAGATCTAGAACAGCTTTCTGAAAAACCTGATGCAAGCTGTTTGGTTGTATAGTGCTTATTTTCTTTGCTCTTACTTGTCAGAACCAAGGGGGAAGGAAAACTAGATGAAGACTTAGACAACTTAATTTTCCTTCTCAAATATAATATGGGAAGCTAAAAATACAAAGTATTTCCCCTTCCTCTTTTTTTAGGGTCAGTTTAGTTTCCATAAGAATTTTAAGCAGTGGTCATAGGAGCTTGTGAGGCAATTTCTCTTGATTAAACAATTGAACTAGAAAACTCTGATGTAAAAGGTAACTGTTCCCCCTTCTTCCCTTACCTGCCCTGTGTGTATCTGTACATACACAGGTGTGCACACACTTGCTGGGTAGGACACCTCCTTCATTTGTGTAGTAAAGGTTTCCTTTGGTCCACTTGCACACTGACGATGAGGAATCAAAGTTGATTCGAATGCAGTCACTTTTTTGACACCAAGATCTAGTGCTATATGACTGTTTTTCCTTGCTTAGTTAGTATGCTAATTTAATCAAATCATGGAATGGTTTGGGTTGGAAGCAACCTTAAAGATCATCTAGGCCCAACTCCCCTGTTACAGGCAGAGACACATTTCCACTAGACCAGGTTGCCCCATCTAGCCTGGTCTTGAACATTTCTAGGGATGGAATCTAAAGTAGCCCTGTGTACCTACACTATTTTTATCATATTGTACTTATTTGTTAATTCTGTACTCAAGATTGATATGATGGTGTAGACTGAACACGAACAATAAATGTATTTGTACAAGCCGCTTTGAAATTTCCAGTTCTAGATGGAATTGTTGCTGGTTTTGAAGATGGCAGACTCTAATGCTCCTTTGCACACCAAAAAATGTGAGGAGTAAATGGATTGAAAAAAGTGCAGGAAGTATTATATGAAACAGAAGTAGGAATATCTTCTGTGCCGTGAAGATATGCTGTGACATTTGGTTCATCTAGGAAATCTAATAGGGCTGTGGGAGAGAAGTGAAATGACTCAAAGAAGATATTGTAAGCCAAAACCAAAATGTCAGTGAAGAGGTTTTTGCTCAGAAAGAAATTATTCAACATTGAATTTCAAGGTTTATTTGCATAGCTAAGCTTTCATTAAAATAATGTGGATTGTTACTTGTATTTACCTGTGGTTTTGTCTCTGTCAAAGTCAGTAGTATAGATTTTTGCCCAGCTCTTGAATTAGTGATGTTACTGACGATAATGTTCAAGCTTTAAATTTGTCACTTGCAGCAAAAATAAGTAGCCAGAGTGTCTAAGGCTCACACTTCTCAGTTTGCCCATGGAGGCTGTAGAGCCTCCATCCTTGGAGGTACTCAGAAGCTGCCTGGAGACAGTCCTGGGCAATTGGACTACTGTCCCTGCTTGAGCAGGGAAGTTGGACCAGATGACCTCCAGAGGTCCCTGCCAGCCTCAACCATTCCATAATTCTCCGGAAGTTTTCTCTCTTTGTGTGTTTGAATTATATACCTTTCATTCCTACAGATATCAGCTGTTTGACAGGTATGCTCATCTGTGTGATCATGAACTAATGTGCTTGGAACATTAATGTTTTAATAGGGCACAGTCTTATGGGTGCCTAATTGAGATTAAGTATTTACTTATATGCTCTAAGCATCTTAATTTTTTTTTATTATGGACTGTTACCAGGTATTCATTAGTGCCTATGACAGATTTTCTATCTAGTCACTTCACTGAAGTTCTTAAAAATATTACTATTTTACAGTTTTTAAGTGATCATCATCAGTGTGTGAATCCTGTTGTACGTGTGCTGTGTAGTGTAAAAACTGTTCTGCCCTTGGAGCGAGGTGTCAGCCCTGCTTTGCCATTCGCACGTCAGACTGCAGCATTGCCGATGGACCACGCAGGTGCACAGACAGGCACAGCTAGTGAGAATGGAAAGAGATTTATCCCGTTATCTGAAAACCAAAGACTATCCAAACTAGCACGAAAACCCCAAAATGGGAAAGGCTCATTAGACAGCTAACTGACTTTAGTTTCTAGTGTTTGTGCCAGTGGTACTTCTGGCCAAAAGCAATGGTTACCTCCAAATACTTGCCACGGTCGTGTCTTTTTTTCTTTGAGGGAGTGTTATTTGTGTTGTTCTAATCTTGCCTGTTTTTGGAGAACACTTGCACTAAACACACACACACACAGTTATTTACAGTTGGTTATCTCCATCACAGTGAATTTCTTGTTTATCTGTTTTGTGCTACTCAGTCCAAGGGAGGAGGGTTTGGCGTTTTGGTCGCCATCTAAAATGAAATATTTTCTAAGTTTGTTCAGAAGAATCAGTTGCTGTGAACCTTCAAGTCAGAGTGACTGAGATTTATGTGTCTCTCATGGTAGGGAAGTAAGCTACTTTCTGTGCCTAAAGCTTCTAGAAACCCAGAAGGTAGCTTTGTTTTCCTCTTCCTAGAAGAGGAAAGGAGTCTTCAAGGTTTCTGGAGAGCTTGAAGCAGATCTTTCTGTTTGCGTCCGTGAATGTTTTGGGTTTTCTTCTAATCCTGTGACTTGCTTCTGTTGTAAAGTGAAGGCTCTGGATCAGTGCTTAGTATAAGGTCCTCATTCACAATTGAATGCAGTAACTATGTAGGGAGCATAATTTTCTGGGTGAATGTCATATAAAAATTACCCTGTCGTGTTAAACGGTGAGAGAATAGGTTATATAAGGAGACAAACAAAGTAAACCAAACTTTCCACATTTGACTATAAAGTAAGAGTTTTGAGTACAATATGCACAAGTTGGGGTGAACCTGTGTGAGAAATGAGATTTGGTTTGCTTGTGGAGATGTATACTGGCAAATGAAGAAAAAAGTGAAATTGTTACGTGAACAGCGGTCTGATGGTCCCTTAATGGCAAGGATGTCAGAAGAAAGTGTCCCGGTAGCTCTATTGCTTAAATAAAATTAGTATTAAACCCAACAGTAAAGTCATAAATAAATACAATTTTTTTTGTGTTATTTGATCTATTTACATTTGCAAATGTAACAGTCAACTATTAGTGTGGTTAGATTCTTAGCTCACTGCAGGTGCTCTTCACTCTGTGACCTTGCAGAGCAGCAGCGTGGGCAGGGTTGGAGCGAGCAGTACTCCGAGTGTACACTTGAGGGCTCCGAAGACTGTGAGGAACCGTGCAGAAGCACTTGCAGTTGAAGAATGTATTTTAACTAAATTGGTGCATTGTACCTGCACGGGGTTTAATGCTTGCTGGGCCATTTGGCTATTTGCCATAATTGGCTTTCCATTCCCTTGATTGGAATCATAGATAAAAATTTGCTAATCCACTTTCTTTGCTGAAAGTATTAGAAAAGTAATCCATCTTTTAAAAATGCTCAAGCAAAATCATATGGTATAAAGAATACTTTATGGAATAATGAGATTGATGAGAACTGTAAGGCATACGCCATTTAAAACATTTTTCTGTGGTTTTAAGGAGAAAAATGCAATCTGGGCACTATAAAGGCATAAGTACTTCCTTTTTTATGCACTGCCTTTTAAATGTGCATTACACGTTATGCTTTTGTCTACATGATAAAATGTGAGTATATATTTAGGAAGAAGGATTTGCTATTTATTTGTGTTTTTCTTATGTTTGAAAATATCTGATTGAAAGTTTTTGGCTGTGTTCTTACTCCCTCTCTCTTCTGCCCACAGGGCATCAGAGCACGCATTTTGGAAACCCTTGTAATGCTTATTCTTCTTGCACTGCTTATCCTTGGAATCGTATGGGTGGCTTCAGCGCTCATAGACAATGATGCTGCCAGTATGGAGTCTTTGTATGGTATGGAATTTAAGAAAACACCAACGAGTTTCTTTTTAATTGTGGAAATGGATGTTTTCAATTAAATGTATATCTAGTAAATGCTATGCAAGTATAGCAGAGGTTGTGAAGAAGCTGTACTAATTTAGTAAATACCATTTTTTCTGTTAAATCGATTTTTAGTACGCTGAGAAGTTCCATGCTCATTTAAACACGATATATGTTAAAAACAAGTGACTTAAGTGGAATGAAAGCAAAAGCTCAAGACGCTTTTCAAGCTAAAGTACTTGGAGATTTAGTTGCCTGCAGGATTATCAAATGACTAATTCTTAATTTATTCTCGAAAATACAGTTGTTCAATCCTGAACACTTAAAACTGAATTAACATCTTCTCTTGTTTGTGACATAAGTAGCCTGTTTGTAATAAGCTTAGGCTGTGCTCCATGTTTTCTTTACAGACCTCTGGGAATTCTACCTCCCATATTTATATTCCTGTATATCGCTGATGGGATGCTTGTTACTTCTGTGTAAGTATTTTCCCAAATATTTCAAAAGGTGAATATCTTCATGTGGGGTTTTTATAAAGATTAAAAGAATTTTTTTTTTCACTGTGAAAATTTAGATTATGAAAGTTAAGAGTGGAATTTCTTTTTACGAAGTTTAAATTTAGATGTAAATTTTTTAGGTTTGGGATCTGAAGTTTGAACAAATGCTACCTTACATTTTCAGGTTTTGAGGAACTTCACACCTCACTCAAAATAATGTCAACTTTTAACCTTTTAAAGCAGGTATTTGGAAAATAGGAACTCCATTCTGCAAAGAAAAGGACAATTTTAAAGCAAAATGCCTGCAGGTGGTCAGTAATATGGAGAGAGTTATTTTGGAACACTTAGTTTGCCCTATATTCAGTAAACTACCCTTCCTTTTCTAACTGAAAATGTTCCTGTATAGAGAGAAGTTGGAATACAGTGCAGTTAGCTTTCATAATCACAACTTGCATCTAGCCAGTCTGGAGGGCAGTTACATGATTGCATGTAAAACAAATGCAATTAAAAAATCCCAGTCTTATACCAACTGTTCCTATCCAGAGGTCAGTCATTCACGTTTGGGGGAATAAAAAAGGTGATGGAAGGCTCCAAATCCCACCTACACTGTCGGTACCCCCCTGCCCTCCCTGCATAAGCTGAAAATGGCTAAGAAGGGGAGAGAACATCTCCCATTCTAGAACATCATGGTTTCACCTGTTCTCCAGGCTTTACACGTTCACAACTAGCACTTGCAGGGTTGACGTGGGAGGGGAAAGGGTGGGGAATGATTTTAAGATGTCCTTAAAAGCAGATCTGTCTATGAAGGGTGTTGTTCACAGAGAACTTGGTGAGTCTCCTTTTGTTCTCTGTAGGTGGAGATTGTTAAATCTTTTTAATGGAGAGAGGGGATGAAAGGAAAAAAAAATGTGGTTCTGAAAGTCTCATGTGGGCTATTAAAGAGTGTGAGTCACAACAGTTGCTGAATGTTTTAATGGGGAAGTTGACTTACAAACTTCCTGCATCTGTCCTGCAGTTGGCTTCAGCAGGGCTGAAAACACACTGTATGTTCTGGGGCTGTTGTAAACCTGTTGCAAGCCAAAATAATTTGGATTATATGGAATTTTTTTGAAGAGTTATTTGTAACTTGTACAAGCAAATCACTGAAGGAATTTATGGCCCTCTGAGCTGCTATATTTGTATAGCTGAAAGGGCAGCATACAGCAGTGGGAAGTGGTGGATATTGGGACAGAGCTTCATTAGATCTTCAACTGGCTTAATTGCTGAAGGAGGTTATGAGTAGGGCTTACTGCAGTGGTGATTTGGAGCATCGCTTCCTTTCTCTTTCCTCCTTTTCACATAGGTTTCTTCTGTAGTAAAGGAAGACTATCTTAAGTTAGCTTTTTTGAATACTCTTGTATTTTTCCTGTAACATGTAGTAGTCACCGTGAAACACTAGTTAATAAAAATAAATATAATCCTTATAAAATCCTGTGTGCTTCTTTTTCTGGCAGCAGAATTTTTCTCTAATGGAAACTATAAATTAAAGGAATTTGTTACAGCACAGATGAGGACATAATCTGCTACACACTTCAGTATTTGAAGGTGGTTCTCCCTAAACAGTGATTTTTACACATAGTTTTCTATTATCATGGGTTAGGCCTTTCTCCCGACAAGTGTATATTCCATACCTGGAAACCATCACAGGCTACAATCGAAAAGGACCAGTAGTTATTTCATGGAAAAGAAGCTTTAGATCTGGTAGCTGAGCCTACTGTCAGCTGAAGTTGCAGTATAACTTTCAGAGCAAAGCAACCTCATGACCTCTTGACAGCTACACAGCTAATAGATTAAATGTGCCTGGGATGTTCTCCAGAGCTGTGGCCAGCTAATGTTAGTTGTTCCATCTATATTTTGCTGTTTGCAGAAGGTGGCTGTGTACTTATTGCCTTATGATAATTGTTCCTGGACTGCATGAACTGCAGAACTGCAACAGAGAATTGTTTGGGAAGGTGGTAACTGGCCCAAAGCAGATCATGCCAGGGATAGGTCTGGCAACTTACTGGTGTAGGCAATCAAGTCTTAATGCCTAAGTGTATCCTGGCTCTGGTGAATTTACTAGTTTAGATATAGTCTTTGGTGCCACATGCTTTGAATAAATACCTGATCAAGTTTAAGATACCTGATTATATGGTGTTCCTTGCTGACAATTTCACAGCTATGCTCTTGGAAGGGAGATGCTTGTCTTGTTCAAAACTCATATGATAGCTGTGTGTTTTAAAGTTCAGATTGGAGTTTGAAACTCTTGCAGTTCTCTTCAAAACCATACTTGGTTATATGTAGAATACAACATTGAATATCCCAATAAAAATTGGTTTCTGACTTACAAATCACTGTTTTGCATCATCTCTCTCTCTGCAGTATGCACGCCAGTGGGACTTTCACGGATGTTTACAGTAATGGGTCAGTTGCTGGTGAAGCCAACAGTAAGTGTTAAACACATCTGTCCTCCTATTAGAAAGTAGAATGGCTAGAAGGTTAGAAGATAGAGTTAAGGTACTTTCTCCTAGAATGCTTGTGCTTCTACATAATTCTCTTTTCACTTCATCAGAATTTCTGTAGTCAGTATTTGTGTACTTGTTGACAACTTTTCATATAACACAAAAGCATTTTTTTCCCCCAAAGTTTCTTTTAGTAGTATAGACTTCCTCTGATTTTCCACTTTAATTGCTACTAATATTCACACTTATTGCCACTATTGCCTACTGTGTTTGTTTTGCAAATGTCTGAAAAGTTTGGGTTTGTTTGGAGTTCAAGAGCAAATGATAAGCTTAGTCCACTTAGGTGGGTGGGATGTAGGCAGTTGGCATCTGTAAGAACTTGTACACAATACTCTACTGGTCTTATACTTCATGCTGTGAAGGAAGGGAGAAGTTTGTACCATGTACAAGTGCTCTAGTGACTTGGCTGTCATGTTTACTAGTTTCTATTTACTAAAATTTGGGTGCACTTGAATTACTTTTCATTTCAGTTCAACTCTGAAAACACAAAGAAAATATATACTCTTTTGCTGTCTGTAAGCTTTAAACTCAAAGCACATGACAGTAAGGTAGACAGACTTCATTTATTTGTTTTTAGATTTCAATAGCAATTTATACTCATTGGAAATTTTTGCTTATGTGAAAAGTCACTTTTTAATATACTTTTTCAAAATCTGCAGTTATTTTTGTTTGAATCAAATTGTGCGAAGGTTGATAGGCTGATGTGATTTAAATATAGGCCAGGTGTACAGTCCCATCCCCTATTCTCTAAGTCTCTTTAGATTGAAACTGAACATGAGCGCTTTGACTTAAATTAAAATTTAACAGAAAGCTTGCTTACAGTAAAGAAATAGATCTTTAACAGAATGGAATAATCTTTTGTGGAGTTCTTGTTTATATAGGTATTGTAAAGTTGTAGCTATATATTTAAAATGTAGGCCATTAGACCAAAATGAACCTGACTAGATTAGTGTAGTCAGAAAAACACGTGACTCCAATACTCAGTCAGTTCATGTTTCTGTTTCCAAATACAGATCCTTGAAGACCTAGATGAGCAGATGTATATCATCACTTTAGAGGAAGAAGCAATTCAGAGGAAGCTTAATGGTATGTTTGTTCTGATACTGCTTCAAATAGAGTATTTGGAGTAGAGTGGTTCTGGTCAGGAATACTGATCTCACTGTTAAGTAGCTTCTTCTCGCAAAATAGAACATTCAGCATCTTGGTGTGTACAAGCTTACATTTCATTGTTTACTGGGTTGTTCAGGATTAGGCTCTCGTGTGTGATTCTGTCCATGTCATGACACATCTGTGGTTGTGTTGTCTTATGACTTATTTGAGCCTTAATTTTCTTAATTTCCTGCCTTTCTCTCTTACTCTTCGATCTTCTGTAATATATCTCAATCTTTTCTTTCAAGTCTCAATAAGTCTCCTTTAAAAGTTTCTTGGTCAGGGAAAGTACCCTTGACAACAGCACATCATGGTGATCATTTTTATTCCAACATACAAAATTTATGGAGGAGCAGTGACTTCTTTGTGCTAATGTTGATCACGATTTAAAAGTAATTGTTCATCTTTGCTGTTTTGGAAGCTTAAGTTTTTATGCTGCCATGCATATATATATATATA
>NW_008587497.1:0-245 GCF_000691845.1 Merops nubicus
TCCCCAGTCCTCCCCAGCACCTCTCCCAGTGCCTCCCAGTAACCCCCCAGTACCTCTCAGAACCACCCAAGGCCCCGCTAACCCCTCCCAGTGCCTCCCAGTATCTCCCAGTCCTACCCAGCCTCCTTCCCAGTGGCTCCCAGTCCCTCCCAGCACCTCTCAGAGCTGCCCTGTGGCCCCCTGGCCCCTCCCAGTGGCTCCCAGTTCTTCCCAGTCCGCTCCCAGTGCCCTCTAGAGGCTCCCAG
>NW_008587498.1:0-38140 GCF_000691845.1 Merops nubicus
AAGGCTCTTATGATCAAATAAAAGTATCCTGCTGTCACAGGGGTAGTGTGATCCCCACCTGCAGTGCAACGAAATGAGTTGTCGCAGAGCTGTGCTTCTGCTGATGTCCAAACTGCATCACCTAATCAGCACTTTTTGTCTATTGTGTAACACTACTGAGAATTTGGGCTCCATCCTCTTTGTAACTGCCTTCAAGTATCTGTAGCTACTATTAGACCCTCCTTCAAGTCCCTCTTCACCTGGATGACTCAACACTACTCTGTCCATGGGCCTGGAACCTGAGTGTGTCACCATCTGCTGGCCTCTCTCCTCTTTCTCCATATCCCTCTTGAAGCAGGAGAGAGCATCCTCAAAAATGGCCACAGTAAGTCCTGCTGGTCCTCACCAGCACTGACCAGAGAGGAAACTACTTTCCCTTAATCTGCTTGCCACAATCCTCTAAATGTTTCCCAGAATGTGGTTTGCCTGATCTGCAATGAGGCCAAGCTCTTGGCAGACATTCAACCTTCCATCCCAAATTTCCTCCAGCAGGACCTGTGACATTCCAACAAGACTGAAAGCACCCGGTGATGTCAGACCAGGGGTCTGGGCTGATTCAGACTGATTTTGGGATGTTATGGTGCATGGATAGTGCAAAAGGCTGGTCAAGAGCACCTCACTAAACCCTTCTCTCTAAAATGTGTGCGTGCGGATGAATACACGCGGGTCTGTAGACATCCACGAGCGTGTGTGCACGTCTGTGATGATGTGGGGAGGGGTCTCACTCCCAGCTGCTTGCTGCAAGGGCAGAGGGTCGTCTCTGTAAGTTAGCTCAAGACTTTGAGAGTCTTCGTAAGGATGCGTTACCCCACGGTTTCTCTGAACAGGAAGCTGGGTGGCCTTGCAGCTGTTGTGCACCCAGCAGAATGTGATTGCTGCCAAGAGCTCTCCAGGATGCTCCTGCCATGTACACAATCCTGCTGCCAACCATTTCAGTCAGGAGTCATAAAAAGTCAGTGGCAGGGACCTCAAAGCCAGGACCAGCCAGGAGAACAGGATGGAGTGGGAACCTGATGGTTAGGACCTGACAAGATGCATCCTAGAGTCCTGAGGGAACTGAATGATGTGGCTGCCGAGACCCTCTGGCATTTGAAAAGTCATGGCAGTCAGGTGGAGTCCCTGGTGACTGGGGAAAAAAAGAAACTTTGCACCCATTTTTAGAAAGGGTGGCAAGGAAGATCCTGAGAGCTATCGACCTGTCAGCCTCAGCTCTTCACCTGAGAACAGATCCTCTTAGAAGCTATGCTGTGGCACATGGAGGACAGGGAGGTGATTTGAGACATCCAGCATGGCTTCACCAAGGATAGTCTTGCCTGACCAACCTAATGGTCTTCTATGATAGAGTGACTACATCAGTGGCCAAAGGAAGAGATATTAATATCATTTATCTGGACTTCTGTAAAGCCTTTGACATGGTCCCCCACAACATTCTTCTCTCTAAATTGGAGACACATGGTTTTGATTGGTGGGGTGTTTGGTGGATAAGGAATTGGATTGTTGGTCACACCCAGAAGATAGTGGTCAACAGCTCTATGTCCAGATGGAGATTGGTGACAAGTGGTGGCCCCCAGGGGTCTGTACTGGGATCAGTACTGTTTAGTATCTTCATCAATGATATAGACAGTACGATCAAGTGCACCCTCAGCAGGTTTGAAGATGACACCAAGCTGAGTGTCAAGCTTGAGAACTGGTCTGTGTGAACCTCATGAGGTTCAACAAGTCCAAATTCAAAGTCCAGAACCTGTTTCAGGGCAGCTCCTGGTACTAGCAAAAGACTGGGGAATGAAGGGATTGAGAGCAGCCCTGTGGAGAAGGACTTAGGGGTGTTGGATATAAAGCTGGATGTGAGCTGGCAACGTGCACTCACAGCCAGCTGTATTTTGGGCTGTATCAAAAGAAGTGTGGCCAACAGGTCAAGGGAGGCAGTTGTCCCCCTCTGCTCTGGTAAGAGCTCATCAGGAGTACTGTGTCCAGCTCTGGAGTCCTCAGCACAAGAAAGTCATGAAGTAGGAAAGGGTCCAGACAACGGCCACAAAAAAAATCAGACAGCTGGAACCCGTTTGTTGTGAAGACAAGCTGAGAGATTTGGGGTCGTTCAACCCGGAGAAGAGAAGGCTCCAGGGACACCTTATTGCGGGACACTCTTTAGAGCAGGGCCTGTTGTGAAAGGACAAGGGGTCATGGTTTTAAACTAACTGAGTAGAGTTTCATACCCCATAGAAGGAATACATTCTTTACAACAAAGGTGATAAACATGAAACGTTGCCCAGAGAAGTAGTAGATGTCTCATCCCTGGAAACATTCATGGTCAGGTTGGATGGTGCTCTGAGCAATGTGATCTACTTAGAGATGTCCCTATTCTCTACAGGGTGGTTGGACTAGATGACCTTTAATGGTACTTTCCATCCCGTAACATTTTATGATTCTGTGAGTCTATGAGAAGAACACTTCCACTCCACCACAATCCCTTGTACAAAAGGTGCTCTGCAATCAGCCAGGGTTCCACTGACCGACACCGTTCGTTGAAAACACTGTGCTACACCCAGAACATGGACTGACTCATGTCCATGGCATTACCTGTTGAGGAGTCTTCTCATGTTTGTTTGACTTTTTTGCAAATGAGGTCCCATGACTGTACTGTGGAAGTCTGTGTGATGATCAAGGTGGTCATCAGTGGTTCTCTATCAGTAGCTGAGAGATCTGATGTCCCATTGAAGTCCATGGCCCAGCATCCAGAGAAGCCATTTACTATCAAATGCTGTCTATATTAACTCGGGGGGGAGGGGGCAGATTGTTTGTTTTGGTGGTTTATTTTTCCCCTCATGCACAGAAGCTGGTTAGGTTTTTTCTTGATGACCTTTTCCAAAATGGACTCTTTTTTTTTTCCCCACCAACACATTTTTTTTTAGATTTAATTGCCTTTCAATTCCTTCAGATGAGCATGCTTTGAAGAAACCTTGCATTTGGAAAGGCCCAAGCCCTGAGTTCAACAAGAACTTGTGGAGAGGGATGAAATTGTTGAGAGTTTTTGCTTTTCTCTTTCTCCATGTTCCCTTCCCATCATTCCTCTTGCTATCAAGCAAGAAACCTTGTTTTTTGACTCTACCAACCTCAGCGAAGCAGAGACTGAAGGCACCCTGAGGCGCTATTACCACAATGAATGGCGTGCCAAGAGCTTTTTGTCCTTCAATGTAAGCAGCTTGCAGCATGGCAAACCAACTCCCTTGGGTCACAGAAGTTAATAAAAACACAACAGATAATTAATCAACATGGTGATTTGAAAACCAATGTTGGTGACAATTACCAAATTTGCATCCCAGAGTAATTATCTTTTGCTGTAACATAAAAACCGCCTCCAAATTCTACTGCCCTCGTGCAATGGCACCAAGAAGATGATTCCTCCTGACGCGCTGAACTTTTGAACCCGATGAAAAAAAATCTCTTTTTTTTAGTTATACAAGAGAGTCATTGAAAGTTCATTGCCCTTTCTCACATTTGCACCACCAAAGGGACATAAGGAAAAACATCAAGTGTAATATCCGTCAATGCTAGTGAGGCATTCAGAATACATCACTGATGCATAAATAACCCAAATGAAACTCCAGTGGCAGGAGGAGGTTCTGGAAGAACAGAGATACACAACAATATTTAATTATAAATTGCATCAAAATGATTGTCTTTACTCATCAAAAGACTTCTCACAATCATTCCTTTGGTTAAAATGTGAGCCTGAAATCCTGAGTGCCCCCATCCTAAAGCTCTGGATTTTTCTTGGTTCACTGGCTACTTTTTCCTGCCAAAGCTCATAAAAATCCAGACACCAATTTACTTAACACGAGGGGTGTGAAATCCCCACTTAGAGGAGGTGAAGTTAATTGGAAAAGAAAAAATCATAAATCCAGGCCACTGAGCAGTTTGAATTGGCGAGTTCCCCGTGACCTCAATTTGTTGTGTTTTTATTTTCCTGAAATGTTTTTCCCAACACATGTTGGATGTAAAAATCTTTCCACTGGAAGGACCAAGCATTGGCTTTTCTTACCCTTTAAGCAGAGCAGTGTATATGTACACCCCCTAAGACAAATGTTGATGAATAAAGCACTCTGACAGGACTAACAGAAGAAAGGAAGCATCCAGTTTGCACAGGTGGTCCATCTAACGGGCACCCAGGGCTACCAAGCAGTTTCCACTACCAATGCTTATGTAAATAAAATAATGTGGAGCACCTTCGTTTCTATAAGCAGAAATCCAATCAATGGATGACCACCAACACTGTACTATGAAGAAGGTCAGGGGACACAGTCAGAAAGTTGTGTCACGGTGGGAGACTCTCTGAAGATGCTCAGCCAAAAATGCTGTAGCAATGTGGCCCACAAGGACATAAACACCCCAGCCTGGCGAGGTCCGAGTTACCAGAGTGAACAACAGTGAGTCTGAAGAAAGCAGAGGAGAATGTAGACCATGGACTGGTCTTGCACTGAGGAAGAAAAGATCTTCAACTATCATATATTTTTAAATATCTTCACAATATCTTGAATAAAATATTCTATGTCAAAAATAGACTGTGGAAGATGTTAATTTGAAGAAAACTAAAGTTTTCCTAGTCTGTAATCCCTAATGAGGCTCTTCTGTTCCTTTCTAATGCATGTCCATTAATTAATGAGAGTAAGGCACTGTCCCATGAATCTGAAAGAAAGCTAAAATCACTGCATCTCCTTTTGTAACACTGCTTTGATCGTTTGGTGAGGGATCCCTTTACTTCTATTTACTCACTGCATATTGCCCACCAACAGCCTGTACTCTTGCCAGCAAAGACACACAACTCCTCTCTGTACATCAGCTTTGCTCACATGAACCTGTGTGGAAGTGCAGGTGGAGAGGTAAGAACCTGTCACAGTTGGTGAGAGCACCCGTTGGCGCTGACACACACCTCGCTGTCAAACCCAGCTCTGTGTTGTCAGCCTCCAACTGCTTGGGAGGGTCATAGAGAAGACAACGTGACTGGGGAAATGTCACCCACAAGGACTGTTTACTCGAGGTGAGCTAACAAGCATTTCTGTGCCTTTCAGCAGCACAGGATCTGCAAGGGAGGCAGGGAATAGCTACTGGCACTAGTGGCTGTGGGGGTATCAATGTGCTGATTTGAGGATGTGATCAGAAATCGTGTTGGATCGTTAACAGGCTCTTTAGCCTGAGCATTGTGTCAGTAATTGTAGTTCAGGCGGCTGTTATAATAATTTGCTGAGGGAGAAGGGCAAATAGCAGTGTTCATGAAATCAGCCTGTTATACCCAGAGGACATTCAGAGAATCGTAATAGCGATAGATAATGAAAAAGGGAGAAATATAAGAGGCTAAAAATGCAAGAGAAAGAAAACTGAGGGTCAGTGAGAAAAGCTGTAAATTGTTTGAGAATTAGCTGAAAGATATTCAGCATCAAGGTAACTGAATGGAGATGTTTTACTTCAAGAGTCTGAGGGACATGGCACAGGAAAGGGCAGGGACAGACTTCACTAAAGAAACGTAATACTGATGTATGATATAAAGAGCAAGGGTGATGAAGATAAAGTATTACACCTGATTGAAAGTGGCAAAACAATTGAGCAGGAGATTTCTAAGAGAGGAAAACCAATTCCTTTCTGAGTGATATAGAATGAGAGACTTTTTTTGGTGTTTTGAAAAGCTGCAGAGTTGAAGTCAGAGCAGTATCTCCTCCAGCCACCAAGTCAGCAGGCAAGAAGAGGAGAGAATGTATACAAATAATTATTTTCTACCTTCAGGTATTTTAGACATCTTTTTTTTCATTGAAAATCAGTGCAAATGCAAACTTTCTTTCCATGTACCAGAGAAACAAGTGAAGTTTACCTCTTTCCAGTGAAAGAAATTAATTATTGATTAATCTTCCCTCTCTTCACCCTGTCCCAATAAATATTGAAAAAAGAGATTTCAATCTGTATAAAAAAGGCTTTTCCATCTTAATTCATCCTCCCACTTTCACTGCACGAGGCTGTGCTGTCCATAGGTATTTATTGTTCCAGCAGAGCTCACTGAGACTTGCTGGCTGTTTCCAGGGTTCTGAGCGTGTTTCCTCTGTAACAGTCCATTGCCTTTTCCTAAAACACACCTGGATTTATGATGCTGTTTACTCTTTATAAATTCACCTCGTTTTTTTTCTAATCACAGTTTTGTCTTTTGTCTTCCAATAGTCACTCCCAATTGGTAGCTGTTAGGTGAGTGCAATTAGTGAGTGTTGATTGCCACTGGAACTGAGCAATCATATCCACACAGACAAGCACACTCCTATACATGTATGTGTGTGTTTGTTGCTAATCAAAAATTTGCAGAGCAGAAAGAGTTCAGGAAGGGTGGAAATGAGTAAAGAATCATGTTGTGTTTGGCAGATCCTTTTAACCAGAAAGAAAGGGATTTTTTTTTTAAGTCCAAGCATTTTGACTTAGACTCTTGACTAGAGACTCCTCTGCCTGAACAGTCAGCCCGTTTACTTGTGACAAGAGGAACAATCCTACCTTTGGTTCAGAACAACATCTGTAAACATTCACATTTGTAAAACAAAAGAAAAAATGACACCAGGAGAGTTTGTGGAACCAAAGAGGAAGCAAAATTTGTAATTTCCAGCCTCATAAAATTCCTTAGGGATTTTGTGTGTGCGTGTGTTTCGTTTGTTTAATGAAAATAACAAAAATAATTTCTTTTTGATCTGAGCATTCTGCCCTCTTTCCTTGGCTTGGTAAACGAACAACTGATCATTCAGCTTCAACTGTAAGACTACTGACACTGAATTTATTTATATCTTTGCAAATCTTCCCATTCAGTCCACTCACAGTTCCACAACCTCAGGTGAATAACGTACTAAATAGCACAAAAGTGACACTTTCTTATATGTGGCCTGATCTGATTAATTGAGACCTGGAATATCCTATGATCTGTGTTATCTCACCTTGGCAGTTTATATGTTAGATTCACCTGAAATATACTATTAATTGATTTTTATCAACAAATTCAAGGACTACAGTTTGAGTTCTTACCGTGCTTGTAGTCAGTGCTTGTACTGTGAACTGTGCTGCATTTTATGCTTTGAAGAATTTCTCCACCAAAATCACAACAAAACACCTAATTTATAGATCAAAACCTTAAACAAAATTTGTCATAGATGAAATAAAATGCAAACCCACACTTCTTAAAGACATTAAAATAGATATACAACAATAGATAGATATCAGCAATGACAAAAAGAAGCTTGATACACCAGGAAAAAATGAAAAACAGTACTAAAAACTACAAAACACCTTGGACATGAATAATAATGGAAGTCCAAATTCAGTGCTAATTATCAGTGAAAGTTTGGAAGAAAGAAGGTTAACATAACACTATAATTCTTCATTTGAGTTTCTGTGAAGATATTGATCTTCATCTGAAGGCCTGTGGCAAAGGAAGCTGAAGTCTGGGAGGTTCTGGAGAAAGGAAAAGCTCCTTTCTCAGGGGGTGGTGCAGCCCTGGCGCAGGCTCTCGGGGAGGTGGGGGATGTCTGCCAGTTTACTTTTTCAACACTCATCTAGACAAAGCCATGGATGGTCTAGTGCTGGGGACAGTTGTGAGTGGGAGGCTGGACCAGAGACTTCAGGGGTTCCTTCCCATCCTGAAGTAACAGGATGAATTGGATGATGAGGGCATTAAAGATCCATCTTCGTTGCTGGATGGCTTCCTGCTGAAGTTTCTTCTGTTTGCATGTCACCCCAGACAGCCCAAGAATTTGTGCATGGCAAGGCTCATTTTCTGGCATACCTGTCATCATTGCTGTATGCACAGAAAGCAGCACTCCCAGGGGCCTTGCAGTGTTCCCCCAGAAGCACACTCAGGCAGCCTTGGGCTTCTTGACAGCATCTTTGGTGTAGAATCACTTCTTTGAGTCCAGCACTGGCTCAGTCCTCGGTCCTCGTTTTTAGTCCAGTGTTTCTCACAATACTATGATCCCTAGGAACATCTGGGAACCTGCACTGCAAATGTGCCTGGGAAGATGTGAAGAGTAAAAGCTTTCATCATGTTCTGCTGCTAAAAGTGCATTGGAAAGGAGTTACAGATCCTAAAGCTAATGCAGGGTGTAAAACAGGAAGTATGAGTGTGCATTGATGCTGTCCCTGAGCAGATGAATGCAGAAACAGAGTGGGAAAGGTGAGCTCCCAGTGGAGCTGTCTCAGTCACAAGCTCAGATTCATGTTGTGTTTAGTTTGGCTGCTAAACACCCTGAGAACAGTTATATACAGGATAGAGGATAAAAAAACCCAAACCTTGATGAGCAACAAGCTCAAGCTTTTTCCCTTATCTAGTGCTAGTCATCGAATCAGAGAATCACTAGGGTTGGAAAGGACCTCTAGGGTCATCAAGCCCAACCTTCATCCCAACATCTCCCTAACCACTGGACCACAGCCTCAAGTGCTGCATCTACTCATTGTTTGACCCCCTCCAGGGATGATGACTCCACCACCTCCCTGGGCAGCCTGTTCCAGTGCCTGACCACTCTCTCAGTGAAAAAAATTCTTCCTAATATCAAATTGAAACCTTCCCTGGAGCAAAGTGAGGCCATTTCCTCTCGTCCTATCATCAGTAATTTGGGAGAAGAGACTGACACCAGCCTCACTGCAACAGAGTAGTCACAGCTTTAAAAACCCCAACTTTGCCATTTTGAAATGTGCTCATAATGCCATAAATGTTTAAAATCTGACATTTTGGGATATAACTTATAGCCCACGTATCGTGCTTTCTTTTCTTAGCTTTTTTTTTGTTTTTTTTTGATCTGCAGACTTGCATAATCGTTGATTTTCCTGCAGTCCTGGATAAAAGCCCATTTCAGGCATTTCACTTAAGTCACTTTGTCCATTGTCTGTATTGTTCATCCTTTACATATTTATCTCCCCTCTTCTATATTTCTTCGTTTGCTTTTCGCTGGTTTGCCACATTTTTGCCACATATTTTCATGTTTTCTCCCTTACTTCTGGGTCTGGTCCTTTGTTCCCACCTCCCTCAGGGCCTTGCCAGGTCCATGGAGTGAGGAGAACCACAAAGGATGCTCTGGGATGTGCCCTCTGCCTCAGCATGAGTAGTGTGGGGCACCAAGTGCCAAGCAAGGGAAAAAAAACTGGCAGAGGCACACAAAACCAGGGATTCAAACAGGAGGTAGACATCAATGCTTCTGTGAGAGAGCAAAGCTACAAAGACTTTCACTGCACTTTGCCAAGGAAGAAAGTAAACCCAGAGCTAAGCAAAGCAAAATTAAACTTTCATTCAGGCTCTAAGGCAGGGTAAACACAAACACACCAGCAGGGATATTCATCTGCCCAACACGGGCATCATTGCTTTCAGCAGTGTACTAAAGGAATCCTGCCGTGAAATGGGAGATAAATAATCCACACGAAACCAGAGTAGTGGGTAAGCAAACATAAAATATTCACAGCAGACAGTATGACCCATCTTCCAGCAAGAGAGAAACCCTTTCTCATAACCCAGTACTGCAGATACTGCTGCAGCTTCAGAGCTGGCATCTACAAAGTGTGCAGAGCTTTAGCCACAACCAATCTCCCACACACTTTATTTTGTACAGAAGAGACATGACCCTGAATGAGTCTGTCAAGACCTTGACCTGACAGAAATTAATACTGCAGAAAGTATCAACCACACCAGTTGTGGCAGGGGTGTAAGAAGGTGCTAGGAAGCCCACCAAGCACCATTCCTGGGATCTTTTCAGGGGACCATGCCTCGGACTATCACAAATATTAAGAAATGCTGAGGATCCTTGCAGATGAAAGCAGCCAGATCACCAGATCCTGATGTCTGGGAAAAGAAACTCAACTGGGAGAACAGGGGAACCATTCTTAAGCTGAAAGCTGTCCTTCAAGTAGGGTCTGATTAGGAAAGTTCAAACTGACTCAACAAATGGGTCCCCGGCCCTCATGCTCCATACTTGATGGAGAAGTGAACTCACACCTTCCTTCCAGCTGAGACAGGAGGGAATTTAAAGCTGTTCATCCTGTGACTGCTTTATCTGGTACATGGATGGGTTGTGCTGTCATCTTGCCCCCAGAAGCATTCAGACAGAGGCAGGTGAGGCAAGAAGGTGGGTTTTGAACTGTGCTGCAACTCCTGGTCAGTCCAGCAGGTCACAGAGACATCTGCATCTCCTAGGGCAGAAATGTAGGTGCTTAAATGTTTATGCACAGTTTTAGAGACCATGATTCAGCCATTTGGGGCCTGATATCACTTGTGGGTCTCAGTCAGTGAGATTACTCACAATAGTGCCAGATATTTTTCCTGTTGCTATAGGAAAGACACATTGCTCTTATTTATTAACAGCTTTGTGTATAAAAGTTCTACCTCCCAGCATGTTGTGCAAAATGGCAGCTCTATTGTATTGGTCAAATGGCTATGGGCTCAGGAGCCTCTTGGAATTGTCTGCAATGCTTTATACATGGAGTGCATGTGGAAGAATCCAGATGACCATGGCCTTGCAGCACTGGATATTCTAAAGGTGCTTTGGGAGAGTGCCTGACCTTAGGGAGAAAGCAGGGCTGGGAGGAGAAACGGGGTGTTGAGAGGGCTTATGGTACAATAATTGGTCATGGGAGAGCCAGGAGGAGATTGTCTGGCCCAGACTGATGCACCAACCTGGCACCAGTATTGCTGAAAATATGGCTTACTTGGGAAGAATTTCAGGAGTGCCCAAAGAAGTGTTGGGGAGCTGATGCTAGCCCCATCGTTTGCTCAGTGGGTTTCCAACAGTGATCTGGTCTTGGTCTAGATGGAGACAACAGTCTTCCTAGCAAACTGAAATGGCCAGTGGGGTGGCAGGGGAGCTTTCTGGACAGGAAAGACAGTTAATGTCTTTGCTGCCTTGCCAAGACCCTCCTCTGTGCTTGTTTTGGGCAACTTCTGGGTGGGTGATCGTAGGCTGCATCCACTTCCATAAAGCTCAGAACCACTTGGTACCCCAAGGGATTCTACTGTTTGCAGTCTTCCTCCTCCTGTGGCTTGTGCCCTGTGCTGCTCCTCAGTCCTGGGCTCTTGGGAGGAGCTGTCACTGCAGGACACAACGCTCTCTACCCAAGCACCTGTAGGGTCTTTCCAGGACCCCATGAAAAAGGTCAAGCTTAAGCCCTGTTCGGCTACTCCCAGATTTTAGTGCCAGACAGAATGCTGCTGATTAATATCCAAATGAAAGACTTGCTAGGTTAATTGGTTTCAGTCTGATGCTTCCCATCAGTATTTCTCATTGCCAGGACTTTTCAGAACTGGTGTGTGTGGATCACGTGCAGAGACTGGAGCTGGCAGGTTCAGGTCTCCACCCAAAGTTCCAGATGTACATCCAGCTCCCGCCTTCTAAATGGAGGTGTACAGAAGTTTCTTGTGAGTACAGACATATTTACTTCAGCTACAAACACACAAACCTAAGCTTCTCCTGACAAATGCATGCAGAAATTTATCTGGAAAGGAAGTAGGAGGGTGACAGAATCAGATATCACAGATCAGTGACTACGAACTAAATTATGGATGTTCTTATTCTGAGTCAAACTCTTTATTGCAGCTGAATGCTAGATTATGACAGCTAATAGTCCACACAGGGTATTTGCTATATTAGTTATATCAGTCTTTTAAACTACACCTAGTTCTCTCAGTGTGCCTGACTTTAATAGGAGTTGAAAGACCAGTGCAGAGAAGAGTTTGTGGCTAGCAATTAAAACAAAAGCACTGAGTGCATTTCCATAGAACTTGTTCCTCTCACTGATTTACAATGATATTCTTTTATAAGCAAGGCTGCTGGGGAGCAAGATTCTTGTGAAAACAGCTATGATTTACTTCCACCATGGGGCTCGGTCTGAGAGGGAGTTGCTTAGACACTGAATTGCCTTGAGCTTCCTCCCCCTGCTTACAATGGTTTGTCAATGCACTGGGCAGCTGAAATGCCATCAGATGAAGAGATCCCCTCTTGCTCCATGACTAAAGAAGACCAAGAAACACCATCCCTGAATTTATAAGTTCAAACAGCCAATCATGTGCACATATAAATTTGTAGTATCTTTTTAACTGAATAAGTTAATGACAAACAAAATGTTCTTCTTGATAATCTACATATGGAGCAAATGGCTGCATTTGTCAATTAATCATTCAGACTCAACGGTTTCATCAGGGTAACAGTTGTATCCATTGTATATCTTGAAGTTATTTCCCACTACACAAGTTCTGGGCATGTCGTCCCCTCTCTAACAGACCAGTATCCCTCATGTTTGTCTACCACAATATTTACCCTCAAGCAGGATTATTGGGAAGGGCAAAAGTTGGACAAAGCACCTAGAAAAGAAAGCCACAAGCAAATGCTTCAAACTTTACAATTCACATTTATTTTGAAAAAATGTTTTGTTAAAAATACTCCTACAAAGGCATTGGAGCAGCGGGTTTCTGTTTCCTTTATAAATACATCTGATTTATTTTTTTCTTTATTTTTTCTCAGTAACATTGAAAGACATCTGACGAAGCCAGGGGGGAGCCCTGGTCTGAATGGAAGACACATCCCTGTGTAACAAGGACCTGCACACTATCTCCCCATTCACAATTAAAAAAATACAAATACTGTCATGAAAAGTGTTACATTGTCCACAGGGCCATGGCCAACATACAGGATAATGAAGAGTAGGAAACCAGGGTTGTGGACACCCCTGAAGCCCAGGTGATGTACCCCTGGCCCAGTGTCAGGGGGATGGCAAGATGTAGCATTGACTAGACACACTTGTCTTTGGGCAGTTGAAGAATACACATAATTTCCCCACCCTGTGCTGCTAGCTCCTTCCAAAGCCACGGCAAAGAGGTCAGAGCCAAGCAAAATCTCTCCTTACAAACCTTCCCTATGACATAAGGCAGCTCCTCCACAGATCTTTCAGTGAAGGCTGATGGCTTCACACCTCGTCATGGTTGAGGAGCCACATCAGCAAAGGGCATTGATCCACCAGCCTGCCAGGCAAGAGGATTTGCTGCCACAGTGCTCAGCCACCCTCGTCCCTGCTACACGACTGCCACCTCCCCACCCCACCTTTCAAACCTCAGCACAAGGATTCCTCCCCTCCAGGACCTTCTTGCTTTCAAGAGAAAAACCTGACCTGGATTTAGTCTCTGAGCTAGGAAAAGATCTTACCTGCAAGGATTTTTTAAAAAATGGAAATATGGGCTCTTGGCTCTTCAGTCCCTCAGAAGGCCACTGATGGATGGAATGGGAGGCTGCAGAGGGCAGTTTGGCTACCTGTGCTCAGCTCACCCTGAGTGGGGGGTTTTTGAGCTCTGTGGCAACGCATCTGTGCCCTGCATTCCACTACCCCTCAGGTCACAGCTTGGCCAAGGGAGTGGGGATCACAGCTTTGCTTGCGACCGTGCTGTCAAACACCAGGCTTGTTTCTCCATCAGGAGCTGCTGCTGCTTGTCTCTGGCTCCAACTGCTTCAACACTCCCACAAAACTCGAAATGGGCCCTCAAAGCCCACGCTGTGGAGACTGGCTTCACAGCCCACCCAAAACAGACGGCGTGGCAGGGGGTGACACGAGCCCAGCAAAGCCTCCCCAGAGCAAACCTGAGGACAGGAATCGTGTTTTCAGGCTGGGAGGTAAGAGGCAGGGTTGGACCCTTTTCCCTGAACTATTCCATGAGAACATTGACCAAGGATCCTGACACACCTGCCCCAAGTTCATAACATCTTCTGCTTCTTTGTCCAGGAAGCTCTGGCATGCAGGGTGGCTGATGTTTCCAGGGAGGGATACAGACAGGTGACAGGAGGATTTTTTCATGGGAAGAAATGTAGCTAAAACCAGGTTCCCTGCCAAGCCAGCTCCAAGGAAAGGCATCCTTGGCAATGCCCCAGACTTAAACAGACCATCCAGCCCTCCTGTAATGAGGAAAGGACAGAGGGCAATGAAACAATGCAGGGAACAGACAGCTGATGATGGAGGGCAAGAAACAGAAAAGGGTGCAAGGGCTGCAGGCTGAAATGTGAATGCCAAAGTCCCTGGAGGAGGGCATCCCACCGAACGCACCCTGATGCAGGGGTCTGTGCTTGGATCCACAGGGGAAGGAAGAGATGGAGAGCTGCAGCCCCTGACCCCTCCCTCTGCAGCTGCAGAGGACAGCAGTGGCTGTGCTGGGGTGGGAGGGTTTTGCTCAGGAAGGCCATGATGAACAGAGGAGATGTGCAGCTCCTCAGCAGGAGAATCTGGATGATCTAGGAGGAGGGTCACAGCCTGGCTCACTGGAGATGTGTGCACCACAGACTGCTCTCCTTGCAGAAGGGGCACATGTCAGGGCACCCATAAACTGCTGTTGTCTGACAGCCCAAGCTCATGTTTAGTCTCCCCAACTCCCTCACCCTCCCTGGAGTCTTTCTTTCCACTCCAGCTCAAGCAAGGTTTATTGCTGCCCAGATCTTGTTTGATGAGACAGAGGTCACCAGACTTGTGTCAACTCCACCAATGGCTGATCACAGCTAGGGTGAGCTGGGGTGTCTTCCCTTAAGTGTCTATAACAGTGGTTTCCTTTCACTGTTGAACAGCTTGGAAGAAAACTCTGGAGTTTGAAGGCCACTGCTTCTGGTCAGTGCTGCTACTGGCCTGAGGGACCTAGTCACAACCTGACTGTGTGACCCTGAGCAAGTTATTACTCCAGAAGCACCACAGTATTTGGGGAACTCTTGCAATTTGAACTCAGCTGATTAAACAGGAATTGTACTTTGACTTCTTTGTGGTTGTCAAGTCTTTATTTCTCTGTACCTCAATCCCATGGAAAGTCTTGTCTTGCCTCTAGGCCATGTGCTTTACAGACTGTGAGGTGCTCGGGCATGGTGGGAACAGATACAGTGGTCACCAGAACCTGGGCTGGCCAACATGAAATCTATAGTCCCTCAACTCGGGAATCCTCACATGAGGATTAGGCTGTCCTTAAATAAAAGCTGTGATTCTCCTGTCACCTCAGTGCTCCTGGGATCATCAACACAGGAGCTGGGATTTTCAGAGAAAAAAAAAGAACCATCAGAGAGCTTATAAAACTTTCTGCTAGAAATCGACTGGTCCTCTCCTTTCCAGTCCCTGCTGGAGATCAGAGCCCAGAGGGGATCAGGCAAAAAGCAGAGGCAAACCCAACATTGTGTCCCTTCCCTGGTGTCCTACAACTACAGGGGTCTGCAGGGGGCCAGGACTCCCCAGCCAGGGACCCCTTCTGCTCCAGACAAGACCTCCTCCCACGTTCCTGGGCTGCTCAAGGGGAACAAGTCACTGCCTATGCCAAACAGCTTTGCACTCATGTCATCAAGGCAGCCTAAGCAACAGAAGGGTGGTTTTGTCTGGTTCTAAGCTGCTCCCAGGACATAAAGAACAAATTCAGCTTTAGAGCTGGGAGAGCACTCAGAGCTGAACCTTGTCCTTAATGCCTGTCTGTATCCTGCTCAGAGACCCTGAGAGGCACCCTCAGTGTCTGCTCTGGGGGGCTCTGGGACTTCCCTGCATGCACCCAGCCCAGCCTTGGATCACTTCACTGCACTGAGACCTCTATGTCCATTTTAGAAACTCATCCCAGGCTCCCTTCCTGCATTTGCATCCTTCAGGCAGCTCTCGTGGGTCCCTTTGGGCTCATGGTGATCTACCTGAGCAGCCAGCAGTGACTGCTGAGCCAGCCTCCAGTGCAGAGGGACAGCAGCTGCACTCTCAGCCACCAAAGCACAGCACGGGAAGGAAAGGGACCTTTCCTTACCCCAGCAGTCCCCTCTGTCCATCAGGCTCTCTGAATCATAGCAGGTCTGAGGCAAGGATGCTTCCACAGAGAGCTTCCACACCCACAGAACGATGGGCCACCAAGCCCAGCCTCTCTTTTTGTGCCCTCACTGCTGTTTGGTGACAGCCCCGAGTCCAGGGACACCTTGTGTGACACGGGGAATGGGGGGGAGGAAGCAAGTGCTTCTCTCTGCCATGGAAAGACCTCTGGCTCCACACAGACACCCTTCATCAGCAAGAGTGGAGAATCAATGATGGTCAGTAGAGTGTCTGGGCTTTGAAGGCATTTCCAACGTGTCAATCCCAAGAATACGACTGCAGAACACCTGCTGCAGGAGCCCTGTCAGACACCCCCTGCCCCAGGCACCCACGGCCCAGAAAAACTAGAAGAGAGATTTTTGTGCTGAGGAGGTATATAAAGATTTTTTCTTCCACCAATTTGTCCAGTCATCTTTTGAATCTAATACTTGGCACCAGTGTGCTCCACCAAGGAGTTCCACCCTCCAATCCCTCTGCTCTGTGCCAAAGATTATTCTGCTCCACCTGCCCTAGTGTTTGAGTGTGAGAAACAGGGACTGCTCTTCATTCACTTTACTCACATCTCTCCTGATTTACTGCATGAACTTTTTTATCATCATGGTTTACCTCTGTCAGATCAAGAATCAAAATCTATTTATCTTTTATACCTCCCAAAGACCTCAGGTGCTCCTGAGGCCCACACCTGCCTATTTCTTAGTTTCTGTGCATCCCTTTTAGCTGAGAACGAAAGTACTGTCAGTGCCTCAGCAGCCAGCACATCAGAGATTTCCTGGCTCTTAACAACACTCTTGTGTGAAGGCTGCTGAGTGCTAAAATTTGCTAGCAATCAGAGATTTCACACCTATTTCCCACTAGTGAAGGCCAAGCAAGGGTGTGGATCTGGCACATCACCTGCCACAGACTGGTGCCCACGGTGCCTGTGAGGCACTGCTCAGCTGGAGGCTGGTGTTCCCTCAGCACCCACAGCCCAAACTCACCAACCAGCTCACCCACCCCAACCTGGAGGCAGTGAGCTGGAGCTGCAGAAGACAGTTTGGGGGAAAAGGGTGATTTGACTGTCAGCTTAAACCTCAGCTCAGAGCAGTGTGCATCCCTCTAGTCCTCTTTGAAATCCTTCCCTCAGTTTTTGCTAACACCACTGTTTGGCTATTAAAGACTCAACACATTTTAACCCTTTCCTCCTAGACTTAGAGTTAGGAATCATCAAAGGATCTGTTCAGGAACTTCAGACTGACCTTAGAGGTAGAAGTAGAAGCTACAGTTGAGGCAACTGAAAATTTCCTGAAATGTACTGGAATGAAGGCAAAATGGAGTTCCTGAAAAAAACCCCGAGGCACACAAGGTCAAGTCTTGTGGCTTGTTTCAGGAATGGCAACTAGGGCTACTATGAACATCTAACAGTCCTTGGTTGGAGGGAAACAGTCAGTGGTCAGACAGTGCTACAGAAGTGGGACTGCTGCTGCACTCCTACGAAGCACAGGACTGCAGAGAAATTCCTTGCAGAATTAAAAAAAAAAAAAAGGTAGAAATTATTGAATCATTGCCAGATATCTGAGAATGCAGATTAAGACAAACCCCTCTCTCTTGTGGGGAAAGAGGTCTGGTTGCATACCCAATTTCTGCATGTCACATTTGTCAGTGGAGTTCGCAGGAAGAACAGAGGGAGAGCAATAAAGTAAATTCCAGGATTATTTGTACTGTGCATGGATTTTTCCAGGAGAACTATGGAAGACTGCAACACAAAGAGAAGCAAACACAGACCAAAGTTGTGTCCTGTCTACGGGAAGGGCTCAGCAGTTACAAGAAGCAAAGTCATCCTGAAGAAGTCTACAGACAAGGCCAAAATGTGACTGAAGATACAAGAAAAGTCTATGTTCTGCATAGTAGGAGGATTCTAGCAGCTCTCAACAATGACAAGATTAAATCAGCAATACAGAACAGAATTGTTTTGTAGGAACTGCTCATGAGACAGCCAGTGGCAGAACTGCACTGAGTTAGGAACATGGTGGAACCAACATGAGAAGCAGAAGGGACAAGTGCTCAAGCCACAAACAAGAGTTTCAGGACAGAATGTGGCTGTGTTGACTGCAGGCAGGTACAGCCCAGACCATTCAGCTCTGAGGACATGTCATTTGGCTTGAAGGATACAAGGACTATTGGTCCCAGAGTTGAAAGGATGTTGAAAGGATGACAGTTCATCCAGAGACTGCAGTGTAAAAGGAGAGGAACACAGTAAAAGAAGATAATTTTTAGGATGTCTTTAATGGCACTGGATTACTGTCAGAAGAAAATAAAATTGAAGCTGGGACTACATCAGTTGTTCATGTCACTCTGAAGGAGCAAATGCTGAATATTGTATGTGAAGGACTTGTAAGCATGCAAAGTTTTGCAGATGGAAAAAGACCTACATTAAATCAGCCTCAAGTCAGACATGCAGGAAAGAAGATGAAATACATTTTAAAAAGTCGACTAAAACAAACCAGACAACAGCGATACTTCCAGACACTCTGGATTCACACATCCAAGGCAGCCACAGATTTAGTACATCACGAGGAGACACGACTGTTAATGATGCAGTGGAGTTCAAGCCCTGACTCCAGATTTCATATAAATCGGTCTGGAAAATATAACAAGAAGTTTTCTCAGCTGCTCAAACCCACCAAGAAGTTTTCCCTGTAGGCCACTGCTAATCTGCAGCCTGTGTGACGATTACTGGGAAAGAACCTTTCCTTTAACTGCAATTCAAACAACTCCAAGGGGTGTGGGAAAAGCATCACCAGCATAGCCAGCACCTAATACTGACAAAAGAGCCTCTCCCCTTAGCTCATGACATGCCAGACCAGGAGGCAACACTGTACTGGACAGGACTCAGCACCCAGTGGAGGCAGGATGCTGCTACCATGGCCAATGGGCTCTCCATGGCAGACCCCAGAGCATGGGGCACTATTTTAGGGCACTATTTTATACACTTCCTTGCACAAGTTCTCTCCTTGCTAACACCGACACGCACTGGTCCAGTGATGCTGGCAAGATGATTGTCCTGTGCAATGACTGGCATGGAGTTGTGGGATAAAACCCTACATTTGAGTGATAATACTGAA
Organism: Merops nubicus; assembly: GCF_000691845.1. Lineage (NCBI taxonomy): Eukaryota > Metazoa > Chordata > Aves > Coraciiformes > Meropidae > Merops > Merops nubicus. Next base: position 18,984 of record NW_008587498.1, read on the forward strand.
CTGATGCTGCACGCCTGGTAAACCCTGTGCCAGGCACATGCACCCACGTCACAGGGGTGCCCTGTGCCCAGACCAATGCCATTGAAAGCTACTGCTTGGCACTGAGGCTACCATGGAGAGAAGAAGCCAGACTGCAGCAAGAAGCCCCTTGCCTGCTGAAAACCACAAATCTTCATTAAGTTTATGAAAGGTAATTCTGGTATTTTACTGGGGAGGGGGAACATCATTTGGGGAGGGGTGTGCAGTTCATAGTGCCCTGTTTCTGTCCCCACAGGCAGCAAGGGCAAGAGTCCTCATGGCAGTGCTGTGTCTTACAAGTTGTTTTTCCTTCTGCCTGCACACCCCTGTGCTGTTAATTCCAGGTAAAGGGCTGGTGGCAAGAGCTGAAAATAACCCACTAAACATATTTTTGCTTTTTACTAGCCACATATGCTTTGCTTTCCCCACTCTGCTCCACGATGCTCTGATTGATTGAAACTTCTTATTGGCCAACCAACTTAGTGTTGTCAACCTGAGCATCCTGCTCAGATCTCCCATTGGCTGACCTCAGCAGGCATGGGTGACCCTCAGCAGCAGGCAGCAGTGGGAGACAGAGGAGGAGATGGGTAGGTCTGGGAGCTAGACTGAAAGGTGGAGGGGGAATGTGAAAACTGCAACAAGCTGCCTCACCGCCATGGTTTTTGTTGTGTCCAAACATGCACATGCACATGCAGAGCAGCATTTCACAGTGTCAGTGTCAGCAAATGCCCCTTCCCCCTGTTACGTGTTCTCCCTGTGAGGTTGAATTTTGCCATTAGACTCATATTTCATAGCAGAACATTTGATATCCATGAAATAAACACGTTGAAGTGACTTCAGTGACGCCACTCTCCACCAGAGCATGCTCCAGAGGCATTTACAACCAAAGTGCTTTACAAGAACTTGGTTCCTCATGCTCCCAAAAGAGCTGGAGGGATGCAGAAAATTGCAGTGGTTTATGGTTCATTTCTATTTTAGGTCCAGTTGTCCATTAGTCCTACATAGTGAAATACAGAGAGATGTCACAGCGATACCTGGTACAAAGAGAGGGGAATGTTTTAGGACCATACCACGTGATTTTGGCCAGGAGGAGAGACAAGGATGGGCTCTCTCTGTCCTTCAGGCAGGTGCCACGGCTTTGGTGGGTTGTGGCACTGAGCTTGGTATGGTCCCATCCTTCACAGTGGGTTGGGTCTGGTAGGTAGATGTGTACAACGGTAGCCAGAGAGGAGATTCAGAGTGCATTAAGACAAAATGTCTCCAAATGAAGAAGACCTGAAGTGCCCTTCCAAGCCCTGTCTAATAATGACTGGCTCTGAAGGGATGCTGCCCGGCCACGCTCCTTCTTCTGCTCTGTCTTGCAGGAATGTAGAAGATGGCAGAGAACAGTCAAGAATTGTCTGGGAAGGACAACTGAAAGGCATCATGTGCTCCTTTCACATGGCTGCCCCACAGGAATTTGCTGGTGAGTTTTCTAGACAGCTCTCTTTTTGCAAAGCTCCCTTGTAGCCAGTTGGCTGTGGCCAGACAACTTGGCACAGCACCACGTTTCCCTCACCCTGGACCATCACCAAACAGCTTCAGACGTGCCTTTGGGAAAGACTCACAACTCTTCCCTGTTAAAATACAGCAACTACAATGGGAGGTAGAGAGACACCACACAAGCAGTTCTCACTGCTGCTCCTCACATCTACAAGACATGGAGCAAGCAGCAGACCTTTCTTTCTCTGTGTACCCTCTGCAAGCACTTCTTGTGGTTTCGTTGACACTGTCGATTTTTGCACGCTGCTTCTTCAAAGCTGAGTCCCCTCCCTGCCCAGGAGCAGGGCTCCTCAAATGCAAAGGCATTCAGAGCATCCCTTTGCAAGACATAAAGGCTAAAACAGGCTGGACACAGGACAGACAGATGACTATGTCCAGCTCTCACTTTACACCATACTCCATCCCTGCTGAGCTGCAGGGCAGTGGCACTGCTGGCACAGGACACGTCCCCATGTGCCCAGCACACCCCTGCTGCATGTCCACACAACCACAGATGCACTTTCAGATGCCAGGACAGGGAAGGACTGCAGACAAATGAAAACACAATCCTGCACTAGAGATTTCAGATGAATAGGGGCTGGAGGCAAAACTCCTCCAGTTCAGGCCCCTGCTGCTGAAACTCTGCACCCAACACTGGGAGAGTGCAAGAGCTGAGCAGAGAAGTAACCCTGGCTTGCAGGGCAGGGTCTGCTGCCACTCCTAAGTGCTTGATCCTTGGATCTGGTGGTAAGGAAAAAAAACTACAAAGTACTTCATAAATGGCCTCATATTTTACAAGCAGGCTAGGGAGATGATGTCAGGCCACAGAGGTCTAGACACCTTGAGATTTTCATCCACAGCAGAAACGTTTCCTCTTGGATTCAGCTCCTGGAAAATACAGCTAAACAGCTCCCAGGGAACACGCCTGCAACGCTCCATGCTGCTGGAGATGAGTGGAGGACATGCAATGGTTGATGAGGGCTTGCAAACACAAGTTATGCTGGCCATGGCCAGGAAGATTGCAGAGGTGTGTCCCACGTGGCCAGAGGAAGGTGGGTGGTGGCAGGTGTGTTTATAAGGAGACGATGTGCTGAACAGGGAGAACAAACCTGACTCTCATCTGTAACCCCCCTGCACTTGGTTGGTGGTTTTCACACGTACCAAAGACCTGCACAGTAACTAAAGTATTTATTTCAGTTATTTATAAATCCACTGACTGACCATTCAGCTTCAAGCACAGCATTCTGCCTCCAGAGAGCTGGGCTACTAGATCAGAGGTTTTGCTTTTGCTGTCCCAAACTCTCATCAAGGCAACTGGCTGAGAGCCTGAAGCTGCCTCAGACCCCAGCACACTGACTAACGACACGACTGGTACCCAAAGGGCACAGAGCACATCCACAGAGCTTGGCTACTGCAGCAAATCATCCACAGCCCAGCAGCTAACACAATCCAGACTCTGAGACACCACGTGCTGTAAGCTCCTCTCAGAGGGCCAGGATCACCCTGCCTTTCTATGGTATGTGCACCAACCTGGCACGTTTCTAAGCAGTCAGACATTTCCAAAGGGCTCTGACAGCCAGCTGTGGAGTCATCATTCCCTCCCACAACCCAACCTCCCTCCCCTGTCAAAAAAAACCCACAACACAAGCCCTCTGTGACGCTGCTCACCAGTGACCCTGCCATTGCATCGTGGTGAACAGCTGGAAACCCAACAGCCAGAAGCATCCCTCAGGCCACGACACATGGCAACAGAACAAAGAACCAAACAGGAGGAAATGTGCATATAAAATTTTTTTTTCTCCTGGTGTACTGTCAATAAGCTGCAATTTTTCCTTCCCCAGGGAAAGCAGTGAAGTTCTGGAATGATATGATGCTTGGAGACGTCATTTCTTTTTCATTAAAAAAAAAACAAACCCAACCAATCAAAAATTTCCAACCCCCAACTCACAAACTGGTGTTATCAAAACAACGTAAAAGGACAAATCTCCCAACAATGACAACTGAAAAATAAAGGTACACGTCAGCATTTGTAATCAAAAACTACTACATACTGTACTTGGGAAGTCTTCTGGGAAAAGATCATTGGCATCTAGTGAGGACATCACTAAAAGTCTTGTGCATGTGATATGTATGAGACAATGATGCCACTGGAGGGTGGGTGGACGGACTCTTAGGAAACTGTCACTCACAAAACTGTTCCATGACAAGAGAAAATAAAGAGATGTAAAAAGGACTGGTTTTCCCCATCCCCACCCCCCTAAGCATTACAGATTCCTTCTCATTTGTTGGAAACAGCCTCTTCTAGACTCAGTTTATTTGTTTAAAAAAAAAAAAAAAAGTCTTCAGCTTTTGAAGAAGTCCATCAGTTTCTGAGATGCACTTGGTTCCACAGCACCAAGGAGCTTCAGCTCTCTCTTCCCTTTGATAAAAAGCTCCCAGGGGCTTTCAGGAAGGACTGCTGGCTGCAGGACATTCCCAGAGTTGCCATCCCAGGTGAGAAAGAGAAGTGCTTCTCGTGCCCTTTCTTTGCATTCATCTTCTTGAAAAAGTCTCATTGCTCCAGAGGTGTCTGGACCCAGCTGCAGCAGCCTTGTGCAAGAGGAGATAGATGAAGCTGCTCTTTTCTCTTCCTTTGGAGACTCCCATTGAAATTGGAGCCCTTTACAAGAATGCAATTGCTTTATTATTATTTAAAAATATTTCATAGTTTGTTTTGTTTTGTTGTTTTGTTTTTGTTTTTGTTTTTTTTTCAATGGAGTTGTCTTTTTTTTGTTCCCTTTTTCCATTGCTTATATTCTAGAAGCTCTTGGTGACTTCTCATTCTCAATGACAGGGCATTTCTTCCTGTTGTCCTGATGCTCAGAGCAGCTGCCTGTCTCTGGTCCATGTAGAACACTCAAGAACTGGAGCTCAGACATACAGGGGCAAAGGGGAGCAGGGCCTCAAGGAAGAAGAGTAGGAGGACACATATCTATCAAACCTCTACAGACTGAATTTGGTTCATCTGTGCTCTCATCACCTGGATACTGTTAAGAATTTTCTTCTGGTGTCCTGCTAAAGTGACCCCAACTCGCAGAATGTCCCTTTGGGAGAAAAAGAAACAAACATTGTGTAAACATCAAAACATTTTCTCTCAGCAGAAGCAGCCCATGTAGGAGCATCCCCTGGAGCGTGGTGTGTAGGGAGCTGAGGGCTCCACAGATTTATTCCATAAATGCAACAAATGCATGCAAATCTGATGGAACCTCTACCCTTTCTCTCCGACTCTTCCTGACTTATCCTCCCAATCTTTGCATTTGCTGCCTACCTGCAGCACTCCCAGAGTACTCAGACCTCAGAAGAGTGTGAAACCAAATACCACAGGCTCTGCTCACTGCTTGGGAGTGAATTTGCCTTAGGTTTTCTACCCTTGTATTTTTTCTTTCTTTGCATGTTTGGATTGTCTCTCACTTTGTGACACAGTAACCTATTTTTCCATGCCTGGAGACATATGAACAGGATGAGCTAGACCCTGATCAGTGTGAAACTCACTCCCTCTGTGCATACCATGGCTGTTCTTGCCACTTTTGCTTTGATCTGATGAGGCCATGAAATGATAAACTTGTGTTACTTATCATCTTTGCTAAATCAAGGCAATCTAATTTTTACACTGCTTCTATTTTTTATAGATATTAGGTGTCTGGGAAAAACAAAATTTGTGCCAAGAGCATGAGTGTGACTCTGCAGTGGTCCTGCCTCTGACCACCCCAGCTGAGCCTGCTGCTCATCTCTCTTGGTCAATAAATCTCAGTCATGCCATTCTTTTGATCAGGGAATGGATGGTATACATGAGATGTGACCCACACCCCTAAGGATATCCAGCTGCCTTTTCTCCTTCCCTTGAGTGTTAGGAACAGATTTGCTTGTTTTAGAGTCCAAGTCAGTGGGCAAACAGCTCCAAGGAGAGGTGGAAAATGTCCTCCAGTGGCACATGAGCCTGTCCATTTGCCTCCCAGCTTGCTTTAGACCCTGTCTCTTTGTTCAGCCAACAGGAGCATGAGGAAGGGAAGGTGGGCATGGGGCTATGCCACAGATTTACACATTCTGGCTGGTGGTAGCTGAGTGGAGACCACCAGAGGAGCATGTCAGTGCACGGCCCCTGCGAGCAGTGTGGGTGAACATCCAAGCCACAGCTTTGCTGCCAGCCAGAGTCCTGCTTAGCAAACCCACTGGAAGCCTTCTACACACAACTCTGGCATCCAGAATGGTGTCCTTCACTCTGACTTCTTTTTTTTTGCTACAAGGCCTTTCCATTCCCTCCCTTACCCCAGCCAGAAATGCTGAGCTAGGGAATCTTCCTCCATGGATGAATTTGGCACTTTGACTTTTGCTTTTGTTCTGATTGGGAACAAAGCCCAAACTCTCCACTCATGACTGTAAACCAAAGTAGGCCTGTGGCCCTGCACAGCCCTGTGCCTCCTTAGCTTTCTGCCCTGGACATGGATCCTTTGGTGGCCCAGATGTCTCAGCCTGCAGACAGACTAGTGAGAAACTTTTCAAGTAGTTCAGTGTTGAAGCCATGTGGATTTGGTGAACTGAATCAGTCTTCAGCACACATTTACAGCTTGCTGCCTACCCAGAAGGGAAGAAAAGTGTCAAATGGTAATTCAGCTCCACATAACACGATTCCTTCTGTAAAGACCAGCAAACATTAAAAAGTGTTTTCAAGTAATGTTGCAGGATGATTTCCCAAGGAGAAAGGACTTTTGAGTGTCCTTCTTTCTACTTCTATGTCCAGCCAAGCAGGTGAGAAATGTGGAAGAGAGTTTTGTCAAAACTGGCTGGGACATGAGCCAAGGATACCCTTGTGATGGTGCTGAGAGGACTTGGAAGATATTGTGAGGGACAAGGTAAGGAACAAGGACAGGTGGCATCTGAGGGACAGGGAGCCTGCCTGGAAATAATGAGTGTCAGCCTGCCTGCAGAACTGTTTGCTGTTATAGCCACTGCTCACACAACAACGTAGGTGGGGCTGGGCTGTGGTGCAGGCGTGATGGCCCCATTTGGTCTAAGTTCTTCTTCCCTATCCTTCAGATTTTATGGATCCTCTGTTGTAAGAACACAGCCTACAGCGTGCCAAAATCACCCCCAGGGCCCTGAGGCTGTACCAGAGACACAGTGAAACAGTCACAATTGCCATCTGAATTTCCTGGCAGCAAACAAGAACAAAAAGTCAGAAAAGGCCAGTTGGGCCATTTGTGTGATCAGATCCTGATTCATTGGTGGATTTAAAGTCTAGAATCAGGCACCAAATCCAAACACCTGCCTGGTTACCAGGAAGAGACACTGCAGCACTTCCAGATGGCTTCAATGCTGGGCACTTTCTCAGGCAGGGTTTCTACAGCTAACTGTGACCAACCACTAATCTCTCACCAGCAGCATCAAAGCCCCAGCTAGCCCCAGGGGATTTCAAAACCCACCACAAATAGTTTCCAGCTGCCTGCTTTCTCAGAAGAACTTGCTAAGATTTTGCCACTGAGGGATGCTTTGAGTAGATGCAGGACAGCTCAAAACAAACTTGAAACCCCCTGCACTTTCAGAGGCCTTTCTTAAGACAGGAATTTGTTTGCAGTGTGCTTTTCTGCCAATATGTCACACAACCAAGAGGACTGCTGAGTCTAAAAGTGCTCTTGAATGGCTGGAGAATTTTCTGATGCTGGCCTGAAATCTCTGTTTGTTCCATGTTGGCATTTTGGAGCTCCTTGTGGGGGTTTTAGCTCTTGCAGTGGGGGCATGCAGCACGATACTGTGGAAACTGATTCTGCAGACTGGCAGAGCTGGTAGACACACAGTCTGGAGGCAAGACAGAGCCTAGAGAACAGATTAGTTCTGCAGAAATCCAATAGCCTAAAGGTTGGTGGTCCATAAATCAGGACATTTTATAAAAGCAAAACTACATCACACAAAACAAAACCCATGATCAATTGTTGGTAAAGTACCAAGACTTTTCCTTATGCTTTGGGACTAGAATCCTGAGCACTTACTCTACAGTCATCTGAGATACCACATCAAAGGTGGTGAAGCCAGCACTGGCAAAGCTCTCCTTGTACTGGCTCATCTTGATGGCATCCAGCCACTCCTCCACAGTGTTGAAGCTGGTGTAGTCTGGGATTGTGCGATCAAGGAGGGGGAGGTTCATCCTGAAAGGCAGAAATGAGGAGTGAGGGGAGCAAACAGTGGCAAGCACACGTGTTGCTGTACACGTCCACGTGCCTCACAGATGTGGATGTTCCATGTACAACAGCTGGAGGGACCTGGAGCAGCACCATCCACAGTGCCTGCACCACACTGTATTAAGTACCACCCAGAAAGCTCTCTGTTCAGCTGAGGGAAGAGCATGTGCAGCACCAAAGAAGCCTTTCTGGATCAGTTTGTCCAGGAGAGGTAGGAGCCATCAAAGAGTCTGGGATGCAGGGCTAAAATCTTGGCTGCACAAAGGGGGAAAGTAGATTCTCATAATGGGGACAGTGCTTCCCACAAGTTGCTGTACCCTGACCCAGTTCAGGGAAACATCACACTGCCTGAGGAGCCTTTAGTTACCTCCACTGTGTGAAAACTGGGCTACCAAGGCAACCACCCCCCCCAGCAATCCCGTGACATGGAACCAAGGCACCCCTCTGTGCACAACACACTGTCCAACAGAAGGCTCTGCCAGTGAGCTGTGTCCACCAGATCCAACCTGTCCAAAAAGAGGGACTAGAACGACCCCAATGTCTTTTAATGCCCTTCCTATGAAGGGCCCAGCACAGGCCAAGCTGCCTCTAAAACAGCCAGCCTAGAGAAAGGCAGGGGTGGTGCCCACCAGGACACAAAGAACAGCAGAACCCAGGTAGAAGCCAAAGGACAAGAGGAAGACAGAGGAACACACCCAGAGGAGAGAGGTGCCATGGCTTTCAAGCTGTTAGGATTTCGGATCATTTTATCTAAGGTGTTGACAATTTGCCCAAATTTGGGTCTGTGGTTTCGGTCCTTCTGCCAGCAGTCGAGCATGAGCTGGTGCAGGGCGTTGGGGCAGTCCATGGGTGGTGGCAGCCTGTAGTCCTGCTCGATGGCATTGATCACCTGCAGGAGGAACAGAGGTCAGCACAGCTCAGCAAAGCCTATTGAATTCATAATGCCCCTTTTCTGGGATCCCGGGGGTGGCTGGCACAGACCACCACAGTGCAGTGGGGCTGCTCTGCCTGCCCGTGCAGTGATGCCCATCAGCTCAGCCACCACCCCCACCACTCTGCTGCCAGCCCTGTGCATGTCCTGCTGCCCTGTCAGGGACACCTGGCTCAGCAGACTTGCTCTGGCTGCTGCTTTGCTGGAACACATGACCAGGGAAAATGTCTGCTCTTGCAAGGCTCAGTGGAAATACCACATGCAAAGGGCTGGAGGACCTTTTCCAAGGGGGACTCCATCTCCCTGTCACTCTGCACGTGCAGCCCTCCATCCTTTCTTGGGTAATCAAGCCACGCAGCTTCTTCCAGGGGCACATGTTCTTCTGACAGAGGCTTCTCCTACCTTCTTTGCAACGTGCAGCCTATGGTCTCACACACAGCACAGGCACTGAAAGGTGAGCAGAAGGAACCTTGGACACTAGAAACAGGCTTCTGTGTGCCAATAAAAACTATAACTGAGGATACTGCAGTAAATAAAATCAGGGGCAGCATTTTGAAATGACCAACTCTCTGCAGAGATGATAAAAAAGTGGAGGTAGAAGCTCCCTCAGGGATCCAGAGGGAGGACCCTGACGTCACTGGCTATTCTCAGCATGTGATCAGTGTTGCCATGGCTCTGTCCAGCCATGTTTTGCACACTTCCACAGCCAGAATTCTTCCTGGTGGGCTAGCCCAGGGCTGTACCACCCTCCTGGGGAAGGACTGGCCAGACCCACACGGCAGCATGGTGAAGGTGTTGTTGAGCAGTGAGGCTACACAGAGAAAACTGAGAATGCTCCAGCTGGGACTAGGAGAGCAGCAGGGAAGGGCTGGTAGAGAGCAGACACTGGGGGTGCTGTGGCAGTGGAAGGCTGCTGCCCCAAGGGAGGGTAGGTGGCAGAGCCATGCCAAGCAATCTGGGATGTAAGGGAGGGCATCAGGCAGGGTTTAAGATGGACTGTAGCTTCAGGCAGAGAATGGGTCTGGAGGGTGCTCTGGGCACTGATGGGCATGGCCAAGGTGTTGGGCAGGTGACCTGAGACAGATGGGGGCTGGCACTGCTGCTGCCAAAATGTGCCAGGTGGAAGGAGTCCTCCCTCCCCTCTGCCCCTCTGGCTGCACATGAAGGTGCCCCCTGGGCCTGTGAAGGTCCCAGCTGAGGCATTGCTGGTGTGCTTCATGGAGCCCTTGGTTCCCGTTCAGGAACTCTCCCAAGAGCTGCAAGCTGTGCCTCTCCCAGCTCTCTGCATGGCAGATCTGTCTGAGACAGGGCAGAGGAAGCCTGGGGAGAGCTGGGCTGGGGAGGGTCACCATGGGAGCAGCAGGTGCCCATCTCCAGCAGGGATGGACTCCCAGTAAGCTGCCATCAGACACTCCCCTGAGGGGGCACAGGCTGCATGCTCTCCTCACCCCCAGGCACTCACACCCCAGAGTCAGGAGGCTTCATCTGCAGCACACATCTGCCACATGCTCATCCACAGGGAGGACCAGCTGTGGGCAAGTGACAGCTTCTGGGCACAAGTGTCCTGTGAGGAGCTGAGGGCAGGTGCCAGGCTGTGCAGAGGAGACAGGCACAGGCTCTGCCATCCCCACGGCCTGAGCTGCTGCTGCTGCAGCACAGCACCTCCAGCAGGAGAAACCACTGAGGGAAGAGGTGCAGGGAGGGAGGACAAGGGAGAGGCATGGCAGAGGGCTACATGGACACCTGGCTGCAGGAAACACTTGAAACCGTAGGCAACAACAGAGCCTTGAAGGGAAGGGGGTTGTCCTTTCTGAGAAGGGCATACCCCTGGCTCCCTTCTCTTTGGCTCAAGCAATTACTGCAAAGACTTTCCAGGTACCCAGAAGCAAGACCAAGAACAGCCAAAGGTCCTGAGATATCAAGTGTCTGCTCCATGCCCTGGGGAGCCATTTGAATCAGCTCCCCAGCAGGCACTAAGGAGGAAATTGTCCACTCTGGAGAAACCTGAAATGGCATGGATGGAGTTATATGGACTGGGAAAAGGCCTGTTTTGCCATCAGGGTGGGAGGAGTTGCAGATGGATTTTGGCTCTCACTTTCTCCATGTAAGGCAGATTTTTTTCAGGAGCCCACAGGATGATGGAGATGGAGGTGGGACTCTGAAGGCTCACAATGGACTGCCCAGAGGCAGCTCTGGAACAAGCTGGTAGCCAGGCAGATGCTGTAACATGCAGGTTTGCAAGACCCAAGCTTGCAGCAGAGGGGAGGATGAGCCTTCTGTGCACCAAGGGTCTACTTGGTGCACCTTGGTGTTAGATCCTGGGGGCTCAGGAGGTGAACACAGCACGAAGGGCAGCTCTCCAGAGAGACAGTGTTACAAGAGACTGGGCAGCCCCACACCAAAGGGGTCTTCTAGGGACACACGTGCAGATGTAGCACTCTGCATGGCATTCTCTGCCACAGCACGGCTGGGCTTTGACCACTCAGGCACCAGATCAAGAGGAACAAGGAGAATGGCAGAGCTGTGGTGAAGGTTTGAACTTCAGTCACTTGTCATCCTCGCCATGGAGGCAAGGACTCCTGGAAACTGCCTAGGTCCCAGGGAACAAAGAATGCATCTAACAGTTCCATCTGAATTAGAGTCACAACACATTTGTAATTAAGCACATTCTGAAATACCTGCTGGGTTTGGCTTCTAGCTGCACACAAGTTGCTTGGCTTCTTAGACATCACAGCCCAAGCTTGCTATTGGAGACTTAATGACCATCTAGTGGAAGATGTCCTTGACCATGGCAGGGGGGTTGGACTTAGATGATCTTTAAAGGTCCCTTCCAACCCAACCCATTCTATGACTCTGTCACTGACTTTCACTCCACACCTGTGGTCTCCTGCTGCTGCTCCAGGAAGTCTCAGGCCAAGGGCAGCATTTCTTTTCCCACCTGCCCACTCCCTCTGCTCCCCGTCATCTGTCTGCCACCCCCGGGGGTGCTCACATTCACCCTGCCCCTCTGCAGTAGATGTTGTACAGTCCCCAACCTCTGCCACAGCAGCACAGGGGGACCAGAACAAAAGACAAAGTTATTCCCATGACTTCTTCCAAAGGTGTTGACCTCGGACACATCTCCCATGCCAGGGGAGGCTCCGGACAGGCCACAGGCTGGGTTTAGCTGTAGCCAGGCTTTGGCCTCGCAATGCTCCCAATCTCAGTGTTTCTCTTCCCTGTTTCTAACAACTCACATCTTGGTTGGTCATGTCCCAGTAGGGCCGCTCGCCGTAGGACATCACCTCCCACATGACTATCCCATAGCTCCACACGTCGCTGGCCGAGGTGAACTTGCGGTACTGGATGGCCTCAGGTGCCGTCCACCGGATGGGGATCTTCCCCCCCTGCAGGAGAGACACAGAGAGGATGGTGAGCAGGACAGGAACTGAAAAAGAGGAAAATCCAAAATATCTGCCTCCGATACGCTCCTAAGATCCTAGCAGGAAGGGAGCAGAGGACTGCCCCTAACACTACATCAGGGTGGCCGTGGCTTGTCCAGTCAAGTCCAGGAAACCTTCAGGTATGATGATGATTCCCCCATTTGTCTGGTGACCTGTCCCAGGGCTCCACCACCCTCCCAGGGAAGAAGCTTTCCCTGCTGTTCACCTTGAACCTCCCACGCCAGTTTTGTCTGTGACCCCTTATTATCTATCATCTGGTAGCACAGCACAGAGGTTGGCACTGTCTTCTTTGTAACTGCCCTTCAAGTCCTGCAGGTCTCTTATAGGTGTGCCCACAGCTTCTTCTCCATCATATGAAACAAACCCAGCTCCTCCCACCTGCTCATGGCTGTAGCAATCTTTGGTATGGCAAAATGCCCATTCTGCTAGGAGGGTCTTCTGTGGAAAAATCAATGTCTATGAACATAGAAAAATCTAAACTGATCATCCCCTTTGAATCTCCCTCCATCCTTCTGCTGCCACCTAGCTATCTCCTGAGCAGAATAAAGGGAATTGGAACACCATCCTCTTCAGCCTTCTGCATCTGTAGACTCTTTGAAGTCAGTGATACATCATCCTCTTGAGTTGAAGTCCTGGTGTGTCAGTCTGTTGATAGATACATGGTCTAGCAGGTTTGGATCCTGCTCATTTCTGGAGGCAAAGGTGGAGCAAACATCTTCTTTAGTATGGCATGCTTGGTCACTGGTGGGAAATGGGATGGACTAGGTGGGCACTGGGGTGCCCATCATCCTGCTGTGCAACAGCAGCTCTGAAGAAATCAGAAGCACCCCATAGAGGAGTTATGTCCCAAAGTGCACAAGACTGGTGTACACAGCACATAATGCTCTGCTCAAGCCCTTGCAGCCTCCTGATTTTCCACCAGAGTCTTTGGACTTCAATCATTCACAACTCAAGGGACCTTCTGAAGGGAAAATCTTCCCCTGTGCTGAAAATTAAGCAAAACTGTCTCTGTTTTGTGGCTGTGAGAAGGTTAAAGAACATTATAATTTGTCAATTAATAACTACCATGTCTTATCAGGAGTCTTCCAGGATTTAATAGGACTCAGACTCTGTATATGCTACAATAATGAAAAAAAGATAATGTTTCTTAATCTTCTCACAGCCACAAACCTCAGACAAAATACTTTATTTTCCACAAGATGGGGAGATGGAGCATTCCATACCAAGCATAATGTCCTTTCCACCAGGCATACTCCTAACAGAGCTCCTGACAAGTGGTAGAATTAAACAATGGCTAAAAAAGGAGAATAATAGAATCATAAAATGGCTGAGGTTGGAAGAGAACCTAGAGATCATCCCATCCAATCTCCTTGCCACGGGCAGGGACACCTCTCAACTAGACCATGTTTTTCAAGGCCTCATCCAGCCTGGCCCTGAACACCTCCAGGGAGAGGCATCCACAGCTCTCTGGGCAACCTAGTCCAGAGATTATGAGTACTGAGCATATCTGGAGGATCCCTGTGGGAACTCACTTCAGTGAGACCTGAACCCACCTTCTGAGGAAGAAGATTTTCCTCAGATCCAAAGTGAACTTCTCAAGCCACAGCTTGTGGCTGTTGCCCATCCAAGGTCTTTGGGATAATCATAATAAAAAGCATTCATGCATTTTGGGATGTCTGAGAGTGGTGTTTTCTAAAGAAGAAGACACTATTACTTCTGGTACCCTGTTACAGCAGTTGCACATATTCTGCCATATAATGTATGTCCTGCCACAGTGCCCACACATCAAGAAAAATACATTAGAGATGACAGAGAGAAAAGCTACAGGCACAATAGCAGGGAAAGAAAACAGCAATAAACACCACAAGCTCCCATGTATTTAGCTTAACAAAGGGAAAGTAAATCAGATGTAAGGATCATGTGAAAAATAAATGTTGCTCATGTTCCTAAAGCCACAGGGACGATCCAACGGCTGATGTTTGAAGCTACACAAGTTCAGATGAGGATAAAAGCTCACATTTTTAGGCATTCAACTGCTGTTACAATTCACTAAGAGCTATGCCAGACATCACATCACTGGCAGCCTCAAAAGATTGGGGAGAGACGATTTCCTACAGCTCATGCCCCAGCTCTGTCAACACTTGTCTCCAAGAAGCCCTCTCGTCGATGTGGCACGTGGGCACTGAGCCTCCAGCACCACTGCAGAGTACCACTGTGCTCTGCTTTGCAATAAATGGTATTTATGAGAACTCTTGCCTGCAATCTCACTGAACAACAGCAAAGTCTGGGTCACTGGCGCTGTGGCATTCCTGGGAAGCTGTTATGTGATCATGAAGCCATTTCTGGGAATGTTTCTCTGTCTAATTCAGACAGACGCTCTGGAAAGATCATTATCTAGGTCTGCAGGGCTTCACCCAGCATGTATCCATACTTGGGTCTGTCATTCTTGGGCCTGAGCCCATGACATGACAAGAAAAAGGCTCCTGGCCTCCCAGACAGCAGGGCAGAAAAATTGGACAGTGATGGTAAAAAACCCCACAGACTTGCTGCCCTGGCAACAAATCTATCAGGGCAGCATCTGGGAGGACTCCCAACTGGGCCACACTGGGCACACAGAATGCCTCATCTCAGCTAGGGGCTTTAGCAGGGGCATGGGGCTGGTCACAGACATGTTTGGACGGAGGCTCAGTGCCCCACAGGAGCGACTACAGAACCCACCAACAGCCACTGGACAACTGGACAGGACCTTGCCAGAGAAAACCTTCCTTGGTTCATTTCATTGGGCTTCCCCCCCGGCACCTTATTCCCATTGTCGGTGCCCTGAAAAAGTGCTCCCCATGCCCAGGGGGGGATCTTCCCCTTTCCCCCTCCCTCTCTGGCTCGTTCCTGCAGCACCTCTCCCCTCCCCTCTGGAGGAGCAGCGTTACCAGGGCGCTGGTGTAGGTTGGGTCAGAGGTGTCATCCTCCAGGAAGCGGGAGAGGCCGAAGTCAGACACCTTGCAGACCAGGTTGCTGTTCACCAGGATGTTGCGGGCAGCCAGGTCCCTGTGCACGTAGTTCATGTCTGCCAGGTACTTCATGCCCGCCGCGATGCCCCGCAGCATGCCCACCAGCTGGATCACTGTGAACTGCCCGTCGTTTTGCTGGGGGAAGAGAAGAGTCCACGTGAGAAGAGCCAACTCACAGCCTGACATGGTCCTGCACACAGTCAGGAGCTTCTCCCCGTGCTGCGTGCCCAGACACAGCCATGGCACGAGTCTGCCAGTTCCCTCTCAGAGCAAGAGGGTGGTGAGTGGAGGTCACCCTCACAAAAGCACCGTGGGCATCACTGCGATGGCTGCTGTCACCCAAAGGTGGCAGATCCACCACACCTCGTGCAGGAGGGTTCTGGAGGAGCCATCTATTCCTGTTAAGGAGGTTATCTCCCTTCCACGCAGTGAATCAGCCAATTCAAACTCAGGCCTATAAATATTTAGACAGAGCAGCTGGAGGTGAAGTCCTCCTGTGTTAAAGCCACCTCAGACTGTCCCTCCATGGCCACAGAAGCAGTTTGTACTGTAGGCATGCATACAGGCAGACACAGCCTTTTGCTAGTAGAAGTGGACAAAAGCACCCAAGAGATGACAGTCTTGGGGCTACCTCCACCCCTGCTCCTAAGACACAGACCTCTGGACTATGCAGCAGCTGCCCCAGTAGCAGGGGACGCTGGGCAGTGAAGGATATTGTTATATTAGCACAAAGAAGAGAACCTCCCTCTCCAACCCAAGAAAATCTCTGGAGCTGCAGGCTTGTGGCATCTCATACCCGTAAGAAAGAGTCCAGTGAGCCATTCTCCATGAACTCAGTAATGATCATGACTGGTGAACTCTTGGTCACCACCCCCTCCAGGTGGATGACGTTGGGGTGGTCAAACTGCCCCATGATGCTGGCTTCACTCAAGAAGTCCCGTCTCTGCTTCTCTGTGTAACCAGACTTCAGGGTCTTGATGGCCACAAAGATCTCTCTTTTGCCAGGAAGCTTGAGGTGCCCACTGCAGACCTCACCAAACTCCCCTGGGGACAGAGGGGAACAGGTATCAGAGAATCATAGAATGTCAGGGGTTGGAAGGGACCTCTAGAGATCATCTAGTCCAACCCTCCTGCCAGAGCAGGATCACCCAGGGCAGGCTTCACAGGAACACATCCAGGTGGGTTTTGAAAGTCTCCAGAGAAGAAGACTCCACAGTCTCCTCAGGTAGGGCTTGCCAGCACCCCAGACCTCTGCCTTTCTCCCCAAGGGACCCTGCTCCCACCAGCTCCAGCCATGCCCATCCCGTACGCCCCTGAGCTGACCACCCACCATCTGACCTGTGCCTCCTCCTTCACCCTACACCAAAGATCTCCCTCCTTCACTCCACACCAAAGATCTCCCTCCAGGTGGGCTCATCATTGGTGAGGAGCACTGGACATGGGACTATATGCACATGAGAACTCCCTGTCTCCAGCACTGGATGTACTTGCTCCTCCAGCACTGGAGCACCCTGTTCCTCCTAGTCTAGGCTGAGGCTAAGTGTAAGACCTTACTGAAACTAGTACCCCTAAGGCTAAATCCTCACCAAAGTCTGAGACCACAAAGGAGACTCGTGCTGCTGAGGGCCAGCCTGTCATTCCCAGTTCACCTACCTGCCCCGATCACTTGCTCAATTTTGACACAGGAGATATCGATTTCTTTTGCAAATTCCCTGACAGCCTCATTGGGATCTTCGTAGGTGAATGGATCAATATAGATCTTCATCCCTGGTGTCACTGCATAAAGGTGAGGGAGACGGTCAGACAGGCAGGAGCAAATGGTACAACTGATGTCTGGCATCAAGGAGAAGAGAAACCTACTTGTGTGAGGGTCTTTTTTACCTCAGCAAGCTGCACAACCACGTGCATGAAGCAGACACAGCAAAGCAGTTTCAGAAACGTGCAGAGCCACGTTTGCACAGGACTATTAGAGCTGGATTTAAGGAATATTGGCCCATAAGCCATTGCTGGGGACTGGAGAGCTGTATTATTAGCCAGGACTGCAAACTGTGACCCCAGAGAACCACACACGCTCTGCTGCAGTACTTGGCTTGGGCACATCCAGAGGAAAAGGGAACTGTTTGCTCCACGGTGCATGGCTGCACCAGTGTCACCCCAGGTCCCCTGCCACAGCCCTGCAGGACTGGCTGTGGATACTGCAGCTCTGCCCCACTGGCCCAGAAGACACCACAACGTGTTTATGCAAAAGGCAGTGGCCAGGGGACGTGGTGAGGCTGGACTGCTGATGCCACATGGCACCCTGCCCACCCCATGGGGCAGCTCTTCCTGCAGCCCTGCAGGTCTCCCCTTCCTGTACTCACCTCACTAGCCAACAGCTTGCCCCTGGATTGGGAGTACTTGGAAAGCAGAGCTCACAGCTCCCTAAATAAGGAGCCCAACACAGAACCAGAAGCACAATTCTACATGCAGGATGCTGGTACAATTCAGGGGAGCTGCTGCAACGTTTACAGGCTCCCCATGCCTTGGCAATTTGCTAACCATAAGCTGTAGCCTCTCTACAGCAATCGTGGCTGGGGAGCCGAGCAGGGACAGTGCCTTGGGCTGGTGTCTTGAGTGACATGTGGCTAAAAGGCACCCCAGGCCTGTTATGAGTTCATCTGCATCTGGTGGCATCAAGCCTGTTCCAAGAGTTGTGAAGGCACAGCTCTTACTGCCATCCCAGCCTGGAGCTGCCACGTTATGCCCCAGACCCCAGGAGAAGGTGTGAATGTACGTTTGCACTGACAAACAGCTGAGAGCTGCATCTCCATAATCTTTCCTGAAGAGTGTCATTTTTCCTGGTAAGCTCTAGTAATGCTGCCAAGATGCTGCTGCTCAGGCACAGAGCTGCAGGGCAGGGCTCTGCCTTTTGGGAAACATTTCCCAGGTCAGTGCAGAAGCACCAGCGAGTCCTGTGCTGAAACAGCACCCGTGTTTTCCAGTCTCTGAACAAAGCCCAGGTCTGTGCAGCAACAAGGTATGAAAAGGATCAAAATTCTGAAGCTGCAGCAATAACATGATGTAAAGAACAACTGAGGTTGGAACAAAGCAGGATCAAAGTGACAGGAGCCTAGTGAGGGAGGAGAAAGCATTTCGGAGGGCACGCAGCCAGGGGGGAGTGAAGGGAAGAGGGATGCTCTGGGGTGTGCAGCAAGGCTGAGAGTGGGAATGGTGGATGTGGGGGAATGCCTTGCAGTGCACAGGGATGCTGGAAGAGAGAGGCTGCAAAAGAGGGCATGTTATGTTTTGTATTATACCTATAGATATAGATATATCTCCTATCCACTAGGATTCTGGGAGCAGTGGGATGGGCTCTAGCAGAGGCACCATGAGGTATGTGGGTTCCTGCAGAAGCAGAGCACTCTGCAGAGGGTGGGTAGGTTGGGACAGGGCTCTCACTGCTGCCCACAAGCTGTGCACAGCTCAGGAGTCAGACTAGGTGTGGCAGCAGGGGCTGCACTGCGGAAGAGGGGGAGGCTGCAGGGGGGGTGTTGGATGTCACAGCAGCTTGCAGAGCGTGCAGGGGTGTTCACTGCAGAGCTGACACCCGGCCGCACGCACGTCTGGAGAGCACAGACCCCACGAGGTCACAGGGGATGGGTGGGGGACATAGACAACGTGAAGGCCCTCCTGTCTACAAATGCACGTCTGCCTGGCCAGGTGGCCTGAGCCCTCCCCACGTGCCACAAGGAAGGAGTGAACAGAACACAACCCGAGGAGGGAGCAGAGCCCCAGCCTGGCAGGGGCCCACGGTACGTACTGTGGCCACTGGTGTAGTGCTGCAGCTTGTCGGTGTACTCCGAGTCAGCACGCTCAAAGCCCCGTCTTCTGGAAAGAAAGAGAGTCCTGAGCACCAAGCATGGCCCCATCAGGACTGGGAGACACACAGCAGGAGCATCTCCTTCCCCCTTCACCCTCCTGCGCCCTCCCCTCGCCACCCCCCGTCTCCGGCTGTCACCTCCTTGCACAGCCCCAGCCCTGGGGG
>NW_008587499.1:0-50361 GCF_000691845.1 Merops nubicus
AAGTTTCCAGCTTAACATTTCCTCTGGAGGAATTGTGTTTTAGGCTTTTAATTACCAGAAGATATTGGGTTTTTCACATCTGTCCCATTGAACAAGGCAGATGTAAATCTTATCCACTAGGAAATAAGGCTCTTGAGGCAGGGTTACTGTGAATTAGGTATTTTAGGCATGGAAAGCATGAGCTGTGTATGTTTTTTTGTAATAGTATGTCAGCTCTTTTATATTCTCTCCATGGTTTCCACAAGCAGGGATTTGGCAATACCCTAAAGCCCTCTCTCATTATTGTAGAATGTTATTTTTTGTTTTCCTCTCTGCTTGCAAAATAAGTCTTCTCAATTATGCTTTTATGGTTAACCTTATCAGCAGCAAAGCACACACAGACTCTGTTTTTTAGAACCTATAACTGGAGTGTTGCAGGTGGTACAGGGTGTTCTTGTCACTTTTTCAAGTAAAAAAGCCATAGCTGTGAAGTTATTTGTGAGATGTACTCAAATATATAGACTGTAACCACCTGTAGCACAGGGGGTTGTTTAGTATGTGGCTAGATGCTCAGAGAAAGAAGTTACAAGCTATCACTACTAATAAAGGTCATATTTTGTCACACTTCAGACAAATGACATTTCAGACATTTCAGACATTTCTCTTGACCTTATTTCTCAGATGTGTGGTGCTTTTGCCTGTTGTGTTAGCCATCAGGATGATAAGAAATATGTAGATTTGGTCATCCAGTTCAGGTGGAGGGCAGTGAGAGCATTATTGTAAACTTCATTTTTCTTCCCCATTGAAAAAAGAAAGCAGGTAATGTAATGTGGCATGTGTGCAGTACAGAGAAGTCTCTGTTGATGAAAGGTAGACAGTAACAAGTTTATGAAAAATTTAGTGGAACTGACTTAAAAAAAAGATTCACAGGGGCATACTACCATTTCTTCTCAATGTCACAAGCGCACTTTGTTCATTACTCTGAAATAATGTCCAGACTGTGTGGAAGGGACCTTCACTTTTCCT
Organism: Merops nubicus; assembly: GCF_000691845.1. Classification (NCBI taxonomy): domain Eukaryota; kingdom Metazoa; phylum Chordata; class Aves; order Coraciiformes; family Meropidae; genus Merops; species Merops nubicus. The sequence goes on from NW_008587499.1 coordinate 1,006, forward strand.
TTGGCCTTCCAACAGTTGTCTAGATGGAGTCAAAACCCAAATGGCTTGAGCTTAAGGACAACTTGAAGTCTAAAGAAAGATCCACCATTGTGTTATCTGGCAACTCCTAAAGAATTCTGCAGTCCTTAGAGCTAGGAGCAGGGTAGTTGTTTTTCACTGACCGCTTCATTTAAATTCCCCAGCTAAGCCTGGGAACCAAATACCCAGTTGAAGCTCTTTTTTATGTTTAACACCCGATATGTATGTCATGCATTTTCCTCAAGGGTAATGACTGCTTCTTATTTAGTGCTTAGGAGTGGATAATTAATTAAGAGGGGTGAGAATGTGCACGCTTGACTAAACATTCAAAAATCACATACGCGCTTCCTGGGTTGGAATAACGTTTTTTAGTGTCATAAAACAGCCTTGAACTGGAAAAATTCTATTGTCAAAAGTATGTGCTAAAAGTTTTATGTGTATGCTGTAATTTATTTTTATTACACAGTGCTTCTCCTACTCTGTTAAGAAGGATGTTGAATCTCTACCAGTAAAACAGAATAAAATTTTTGCCATAGTTATTGGTGGCACTTTATTTTATTTGTGTGGGTGGTTTTTTTGTTTGTTTGTTTTTGGTTTTTTGTTTGTTGTTCTTTTTTTTCACAAGCTGTCTTAGTAACTGGTTTAGGTGCATGGAGGTAGGTATATAAACAAGTTTTAAGTGTGTTTTTTTTTTTTTTTTTTGTGAAGTATTTAGCCAAGTGGACAGGGCAATCAGTTGGCAAGGTGATATTTGCTTTGTAATTATAAGAAGTTGAGATGGCTATGTTTAAAATGTGTGAACTAGCACATTTATTGTTTACTAGATGAATTATCTTCTTAATTTAGAAACAAAATATGTTAGGGTTGAATGTCTTCTTATTTGGTAGAATGTTTTGCTGATGTTTATAGGGAGTTAATGGGAGGTCTTTCTGTGGCGGTGTGGCTTCTTATCTTGAGCATATTCACAAGCTACTGATAATTGTTAATTAATATCTGAGATTCAGGAAGTCATGAGTCTGAGGCTGAAGACTAGAGTTCCACAAGAATGCTGTGAATGTTTGTTTTAGTTAATTAAGTGTAGTAAAACCTTGGGTTTAAAACTCATTGTTCTTGCATGATCATGTTTCATTGTTTCACTCTTCAAAGGTTCTCCAGAGAGCTATACACTGAGACCTCATTTGTGACACTTCTCTGGTTGTATGTTTTTAAACAATCTCTTTGAGCATGCATAAAAAGCCAGGGTGAGCTTGCAGGGCAGTAGGTCAAGCACCGTCAGTCATGGCCTTCTGATGTGAGAGTGCTCTCTGGGTTTGGCAGTTCATATGTCAGGTTCCAAATGGATCCATTGCAGATGTTGCAATGGTGTTTATGACATAATATTTCTTCCCAACACAGATCACTGAAAGTGACCATCAGTAAATGTATGTGTTGGGAATGCTTGCATGTGTGATTTCATGAGGGAGGCAAGTCAACCATCACACGCTGGAGGAACTTGGCCAAGTAATATATGTGAAACTGGACTGTGTCTCAGTGCTGTCCCAAGAGGACCTGCATGCAGATGTTAGTGGGGCATTTGCAAAATGAAATCCCATCGAAGAGAACTAAATCAAAGCTGGACTGCTGAGACGTGAAGCTTAGGTTCTTTGTGGCACGGTTTCCTCAAGCAGTTTTTATAAACACTTCCTAAACATTTTATGAGCTATGAAAACAGTTGGGGAAACTGTGGAGCCATAGAAAGGTCACATGCTAAGTACCTCGCTGGAAAATGTTCAGTAAAGTTTGAGAACCAACAATTCACTCACAACATTATGGACCTCTGACAGACCTCTCTGCATTGTCTTCTGCATAACTATTTTCATTAAGACTTATCTATTGGTATTTCTTTCTTTAAAGAAAATACTCCAATCGCTAGACACTTACCTTAATTTCATGTTCTTTTAGTTTGACATCATAAATTGTCCTGAATGAGAAGGTGAAAATGGATACGTTTCTGCCTGTGCCAGTATATGGTCTAGATTATGGAAGTAGGGTTTATTAATAAATAAATAAAATCCTTTTAAAAAGTGCTATTTTCTGTATTTGATTTATGTTTGCAATTTCCATAAATGCCAGCAGCTTATATTGTGGTCTCAAACTCTTTAAGTTACTGGAGTTTCTGCTGACTTCCTTCTGGACTGCCTGTGAATATTCTTTGATGTGACTGTACAGAATTTATTCAGTGTGCCAAAGCTTTCTCTGTTCTCAACTTTAGTCAGTTTTCTCTTCTGAACAAGTGTCTTCTAGGTATCTTGCTGATGGTCTGCCCGTATCAGGCAGGTCCATTTAATTGAACAAAGCTGTACTAATATATCTGAGGAGACTGCAATACTGGGATACTTCCAGCTTGCTCTTTCTGCGGTACTGTGTACAGGAAACTTTGGCAAACCAAGCCAGCTCACCCAAAGTCTAAACTGAATTTGGTGTTACTTAACATGGCACATTTTATTTTAATAGAGAATAAGCTAAAAACATCCAAAGCTAAATACCAAACTGATGCAACAGACAATGTGCTCATCTGCCCTGTTTTCTTGAAGATAAGTCTTTGAAATGATGGTACGTAAACTAAGTGATAAATCATCAGACGTTGGCAGTTTCAGCAGCAGCAGCTGTTAATTGTGCTTTATGGATGCTTTATATTTATGAACAAAGTTTATACCAAGAAGCTTGTGTGGTTACCCGTCACTTTCCCCTCTAGTTTTTTGCCTTACTGCAGAAGCACTGATGTTAGCTGTGGCCTTTCTTCACCTAGAAAAGAAGGAGAAAGCTGGAGGAGGGTGAGTAACTGTCTTTGGGAGTGATGTCAGGGGAGACTTAATCATCTTCAGATCCCACATAGCTTGGTGACTGCTATGTCAGCCTGTTAGTAATTAGAATAGACCCCACTTGCCATGCAGGATAGCTTTGGAGTGCCTGCTCCCCACCCCTGAGGAGAGCCAGCATGGGGCCTGACTGATGCACAGTTACTCTTCTGGATCTTTCTCTGAAGTTCAGATTACAATAGAAGAAATATTTAGGAAGGGAGGGGGTGGGAGGGAGGCAAGCCAATCCCCATAACATTTCTGTGAGACAAAAACGCTGTCAAAGAACTACGTGCAACTATTCAGGAAGCCATATATTTCAGACAACTTGCTCTCAATATTAAGCTCAAGCAATACTGAAAATTTTGATAAGTGACTTCCGAAAGAGCCATGTCACCCTGAGAAGAAAGGTGACTATACCGTAAGGACAAATGGGGTAGAGAGACTCAATTCCCTTGAATGCATAAAACGGGTATTTTTCTTTGATTGTTCTCAAACGTGCGTATGTGTGGGAAAGAAGAAGGAATATTTGGTCAAAATGCTTATAGTTGCCTTGTTCTCTGGATGCTTTCTCTGTTCATTTTCCAGTTACTGTAGAGCTTGAGGCTTTCACTTATTCAACAAGTAGCAAATGCCACATGCTGAAACAAATGCAAGCATTTTTGTGATATCCCTCTGACTTTCTTCAAGATGTTTGGGGTTTGCCTTGACTCTTGCCTATTGGAGAGACTCGTAAATCAAGGGAAATAATATGATGCTTAGTGGAACCTTGCTGAGTGGTTGGAAATCACTGGGTGAATGTATATGGGACTGAGGCATTTTAGTTTTGAAGCTGTGGCTGTTGAACTGAAATTAAACACTGAAGGTGAGCATTCGCATTTAACTCTGATGCCAGTGTTCAGTATCTCAGTAGCATCAATCCGTTCCAAATCATCCCTTTTGGACTATTAGGCACCAACGATACAAATTTTAACAGCCCACCTACGCTAGAAGAAAAGTCAACAGCATTAAAGATCCTCTATCCACAATTTTAGTGCAATTAATATTGATGCAAATACTTGCTAGCAGGATTTATAGAGTTCTGTCAGTCTCCCCAAGGAGATTATATACCTAGTTACTTCTAAAATCAAGGAGGGATTATGTATCCATGTCCTTTAATGTTTTTTGAGGCTCTGACAAGATCTCTTCCTGAATCTATGCATATCTTAGTGTCTTTGAAAGTCTTTGAATCAAGTTCTTAAAACTCTAAGGAGTTCTTATAGGAGCTCTCATAAATATTTATGGACTATATCTCTTGCCACACCCACAGGAGGCTTACAGTTTGAATGTGTTACCATTGCTCTTGCAAATATGAGGGGAATGAAGAAAATGAGTGAATCCTGTAGTGTCAGAAACCAGCCCTGGCAAGTCTTACTCTTCTTTAGAGTCAAATAAAATTAAAATCATGCACAAGTCTGTGTGTGTCTATAAACAGCTCGGCTGCTTGGATCCCACCATGCAGGGAGAGGCAGGAAGCTGACAAGTATGAGAAAGATTTAGTGAGGATGGAGTGTTCACTTCTATAGAGAGGGTAAAGGGGAAGACAAAAACTACTGCTTGAACACTTCTCCTCAAACTTAACCTAAATTGAGACTTGAATGTGCTCCCATTGTTGTCAGTCAGTGTTTTATCATTGGCTTCCCTGGGAGCAGGATAGTGTCTCCTGTTTATGTGAAGTGTGGAGTTTTTTTCTCCTTGCTGTTTATAAGGTTTCTTTTTGTTCCTTGTCATAGCAGTGTGAGCACTTCCATCAGTGTGACTGGAGTGATTCCTTTGCTGTACATGTGCATCAGATGTGGTGGTCTGCCACTTCAGAGGATGTGAAGTGAGATAGAGAAGGTTTGTGATGCTAGCTTCAGTAGATTGCACAGAAGGAGTCTGGCTGGCTCTGCTTGCCTTTTCCCACAATGAAATTGGCGGACTGTTGTAGTTATCCTCAGTAGAATTTAAATGTGAAAGCTGAACTTGGAGGTGAGAAGCCTTGAATATTTTCTATGGTAAATTTGGAACTGTTTTCTTCATTGTGTAACTGTTGACTTCATTGCTTAAGGAACTCAAAGCTCCTACTCACTCCACCAGAACCAGGATTTCTCCCTAAAGAGTTTATTCAAAGCCCATCGAAAGAGGTTTTGGTCTGTTCAGCTAAATGTGGGTCCAAAACCCTCAGTTCATTCATCAATTGGTTATGCTGTTTGTGCTAAGGTTGACATTTGTTTCAGCTCTTTTCTAGTCTATATTAAACTGAAAAGGAGTCTGTACTTTGACCTTTCCTTGAGGCATCTAATTAAGGTAACTGAGGCCTAGTGGCTTTGATAAGGGAATGAGAATTGGTTTAAGGTTTTGCTGCTTGTTTTAGAGCTATAGAGAAGTTAACTTCTGTTTATTTTCTCCAACATCAACATTGTAAAGTGAGTGTTAACCTCATTACACCAAGTGTGCTTTGATGGCGTTTCCTTTCTCCTTGATCATTTATTTTTGTTGTGCTCTCCTCAGAAGGAAAAGTCACTTGCCTGTTTTCAAGTTCTACTCTCTATAAAGCATTTAGCAAAACTCGAAGGCCTAATGTCAACTCCCAAAAGATGTTTCATTGCTAATGGTTGTTGAAGTGTGCATTCATGGGGGGATTCAGACCACAGAAGAAGGTAATAGTTTTAGGTTTTAGGAGTTCCAAATCTGAAGAGACTGATCCACAGCATGAACATTTCAGCATTTCTTGGTTTTCATAGTCAACAATAACACAAGGGACAGTTTTTAAATAACTTTTTTTGTGTGTGTGATTTATTTATACTTCAACTTCTAGGGGGAAAAAAAGTAATCCACAAACACTTGAAAATGGCCGGAAAAGATGAATAAGCTACTTTGATATTTGAGTGGTTTGGATTTCATTTGGTTGCTAGATGAAGAGTCTTTATCCTACTTACTCATTTTAGCTAAAGGGTCCATAGTCTTATATTTGTTTATTATTTTTAACACCTTGGAAAGCATTGTGACAAGACTTAGTGCTTGTTTGATGAATGTTTGACTACAGTGTATACTTGGCAATGTTTTCCAGCTCCTTTGTGTATATCTGATGTGAAACATTTATGACCTTTATTTACAGCTCCTTGTTATGTAGTGTTCCAGAGTTGTAATTCAATTTATCTCAGTCTGAATCATAAAGTACTACTCACCACTGTTCAGTTCTTCTCTCCTGGTTTTTCTTTTGCCAAGAAACCTCACTGCTGAATGGTCTTTGCCAAACCCTGGTGGTTGCAGAGAAGTTGCTTAGGTCAGAAGAAGGGTTCTCTGGTATAATCTTGGTAGGTTGTGTGGGTTTTTTTGTTTGTTTGTTTTTGTTTTTGTTTTATGTGTGTGTGTATGGAGTTTTGTTGTTGTTTTGTTTGTTTTGCCTGAAAAAAAAATAAATCTTTAAAATTTATAGAGCCAGTATTCTTTATTAGATGTGTGGGTTTTTTTCTTTTTCAGTAAGAAATGAGTGCAGAATGGAAGCCTGGTAAATTCATTGCCCTTTTATATGTTCTTTGAATGCTTTACAGTCTGAATGGGATAGTAAAAAGTGTTAAGATATCAGGATCATAAAAATATTATACCAAAATATCCAGTTGCTGTCCACCCCTTCCATGAAGGAAATATTGTGGCTTTCTGTGAGGATGTGAGATTTTCAGCTACTATAGACTATCAAGAATGTCAACACTTACATGTTTGTGTTTAAAAAAAAAAAAAAAAAAAAAAGACTTTGAAGCATCAAAAAAAAGACACCTCCTCCACCTCTCCCAATAAAGTTATTCATGTTAGCAGGGAATTCTTTGATTCCTTTAAATATTTTTTATTTTATTTTTAACCGGAGAGCAGCCTCACCTATCCTAATCTTGACTGTTTGTTTTTTTTTTTTTTAACATGTAAGCAAATTAATCTCTTAATTGAAAAAAGACATTACACAGAATTCATCTGTTTTTTACATTATAGGCATGTAATTTGTAACATATGCTGAATTCATAACAGTTAGGAGTGAACACTTTCAACTCTTAAAAGCATTCGACACTTAAATTAACAGTGTCTCCAAAATAATCCTGCTTTACCCACAGTATTAGATGTTTTGCTTACAAAATGCATACTCTGTTTAAGACAGAGACACCATCTGTGGTCTAATCTAGATGGCGTAACTTTTAAAACAAGGAGTTGGTTTATTAACATAGACTTTAATTATATGAAAGAAAAAATATCTAGATATTTGCCTGTATTCCCAAAGAACTGGGATTTTCTCCATGTTGTGAGAAAGATCTCATACTTAATGAAAGATGGAACAATTCCACCCAAGTCAGTAGAACTGCTTCAGTGTAAACTGGATGCAAGACTCAAACTGGACCTTAGCTGTTGAAATTCAGATATTTCATCCAAAACAAGAAGCTACTTTTTAGAAGTAATTTATTTAATTCATGTGTAGTCAGGTAAAGCTCAAGTGTGAGTCTGTTTTTTTTGTTTTTTTTTTTAAAGAAAACTTTTCTCTGTCAGAAATACCAGCTGAACTGAAACATGCTTTTATGTGGGGTCATTTTTCCCATTATAAACATCAAAGGATGATGAAATAGAGCCTTAAATAAGTTTTCCACAAGCATGATAAAACCGTGAACACTCACTGTCAGGATCGCAGGTGTACTGATATGTTGTCATTGTCATCTGTTAGCTGAGGTCTTCTTCACAAGGAGCAGAGAAGGAACTCCCCAGTGGAAGGAGGCTGGTTCACAAAAAATTATTCAGAAAGATGAAGTCAGACAAAATAATGAAATCTTACAAAGACACTGGGTACAGATGTTCATGGTGCAGGTTATATATTTTTTTTGTAGTTCTTGTTGACTACTTTTGAGACTCTTAGTGAGAACTGGTCTCTTGAAAGTTATATCTGTCACTACAAACACTCAAGAAAAAGTCTCACTATAACTAGGAAGGAAATTCTGCAGATGAATGTTTTGGCTGCATGCCTTTATGAAGAAGGCATTAGCTGGAATATTAGTCTATAGGACTTCCTTCCCTCAGCTGTTTTCAACCTATTAAAGTCCCTGTTCAGAAAATATCCAACCTATGATTTGCTGAAATAAAATCCGGAGACCTGGTAGTTTTATCTGACTTGGAGGAAGGAAAACTTTAAAGACTTGAGAAAAATGGAGAGTCATGTTGAGTTGCTTAAGAAAAATTAATTTTCCACAGTGAAGAGCAAATTTGTAATACTTAGAGAAAGCCAGAAGCATTTACAGAAAGAGGTGTTATGGAAACATACTGTGAAAGTAACAACTGAAGATTGATCCAGTCATAAAACAGAACCTAGGAATAATAGTCAAATTTATTATTTAGGTGTTTACTTGCTAAATTTGCTGCATTTGACTTTGTTGATAGTTAACACAAAGCCTCAGAAAACAATGGTACAAAATTTCCAAGAAGATGCTGTGGTATTGTAAGATCATTTCTATCTTTTCTTCTCCCTGAGAGAGCAGTTACTAAATAGTGTGTGAATAGAATAGTAGTGTCCCTGGGAACTGTTCCTTGCTCCCAGCTCTGGCAGTATGCATTATCACTGTTCTTATGATATCGTTTGGTCTGGAGGAACAAATAATTTCTGGTTAGGATCAGAGGTTAACCCGTAGGATCAAACCATTTCCTAACTGTAAGAGAAATGATTAGTACAGAATGCTTTTCAAAGGAGCCTCCCCTTCCTTGTGTCTTTACAAGAACATGCCTCTTCAGTACCTCCTGTATGGTATTTAGTCCAACCCTCCTCCCAATTATCTATTAATAGCCTGTCTTTCAATTCAGTGAACACCAAGCTATCTATTTTACTGCACCCATGGCCCACTCAATCTGAAGGATAAAAAGCAAAGGGAAAGTGGGGGAAAAAAAAAAAAAAAACAAACAAAAAAAACCCAAACCAAAAACCAACCCTCCCCCCAAAAAAAAAAATCCTACCAGGACTGTGGTTATGAGAATGTTTGCAAAGATCTTAATAACTGCACTGACATAAAGCATTCTCTCTGCACTCACTGCAGGTGCAGTATTCCTGCTCCCTGGAGAAGACTGGTTTTAAGCCTTTTTTCCTTGAATCTTTTCACTCAAGTGAGAGGTGGGAGGCAAGGATTGTAAAGGTTTTCTCCTAAGATTTCCCCCCAAAGGTACCAAAATGTTATGTCTTCAGGTTTGTCAGATGTTTTCCTTGGGCTCTTCCTTAGCAAGTTTATTGTAAGGTAGGACACCTGTTATTACATAGAATAGCAATATATCAGAAGGTATGTAAAGTGTAATGGAAAGAGGAAGGAAATGAAGGAAGATTTGATCTCTCATCCTGGATAACTGATGGAGCAGGCAGTTCATTTCCCTTTCTCAAAACAGAGCTTTCTGTAGGAGAGGGACTGTTCCTATAAACTCTGACTTTCTAAATCTCCTGTACTAGATGAACTTCACCAGATCTTGACACTGTCCTGCAGATCTGCTCTTTTATTATTTTTTTTTTTTTTTATTTGTGGTGTTTGTGGTCTTGTGGTACATGGTGACCCCCCCCTTTTTTTTTTTTTAGTACCAGAAAGTAATACAACTTTTCTTATTCTAGGAAAGGAAATGGGCATGGAAGAATTTGTAAAAAGGAGGAATATATTCTACAAGAATCCAGAGTTCTTACGATGACTTGTTAATAACAAGTTTTTCCTCCTGATTATTCTGTGTATACCACAATACTGTCTTCATGAGAGGACAGTGAATCTTCATGCCTTTTTCCCCTTAATAATAATATAGAACTGAAGAAAAACTTTGTCTTGCTTTAGTAAGAGTTCCTGATCTGTTTGCAGAGGCCTACCTTAAACAGTGTGAGAAATGAATGGAGAATGATAAATTAGGACAGAAGATTTTGAAGAGGAAAAGAGGCCTAATGTTTAATCCAGTGAATCACCAATTTCATTCTGGACATTTCTCACCTTTAGAAAAGTTCTGATGTTTGGTGATGAGACTAGATCATTGAGAAGTCTCGTAGGTGGAATTCAAGCCAAATTTCTGTAAGTTAGCTGTTAACTGCTGCCTTCAAGGAACAGGCTTCATACCTTTCACCAATTTTTGTTATCTCTCAGTAGATTAAAATTTATTTCACTGTCCACTTGCATGTTTAATACATCTTTCAGTTTTATCAAGCTTTACACCCCTCTTACAATGTTATTGGTTAACCTCTGTTTTGAAAGGAGCATATCCTGGGTTTTTGTGCTTTGTACTGTGAGTAACCTACCTATGAATACAGTCCTAAATACCAAGCTAACTGCAGTCCTGAATGCCTCTTTAAACTGTACATAAATGGAGTAGTGGCAAACTCTTGCAGAGAAGGATTCAAGGAAACCTAATTCAGAAAGCAGGAGACATAATGGGCAACATTTTTTGAAACTGCCGATGTGATGTCATAAGCACCAATTTACTCTGCATAGTATGTCTATGTATATTTTTAAGAAAAATTCCTTGGGTGCAATGTACCGGTTTCCTGTATGGTGTGTATCACTGTCTCCAGTAGAATATGAGTGTGCAGTTAAAAACCTGTCAAGTGGATCATTCTACTGTAGGAAACTTTGTAGTGGTATGAACCTGTTGTGTTTTTCCTCCCATGTTGAAACAGAGCACAGAGAATAGGAAAAGCATTTTCCTTCCCTCTGCAGTCTGACTGATGCTCATGCTCTGTTGCCACTGGTGACTATCCTAACCTACAGAAAGGGGCCTTGAAGTAGGTCTTCACACTACTTGAGTGGTAACCTTTCTCTTTTCTATTGTTTGGCAGATTTCGTTGTAGTCTTGCAGGGTAGAGGGTTTTCTATCCATTCTGTAGTATCTATACTTGGAAAACAAAGAGCTTTGAACTCTTCAGCTTAAAATCTTTAGGTCTCTGAGGTATTTGAATACTAATTTTTAAAGATTACTTGAAAATAGATGTGAACAATTAAAAAAGTACGTAAGGGAGAGCTGATAAGAACTCCAAATAGACAAGAGTTATATTAAATTGCAGCTGGGATGGATTTCTCACAAGTGTGGAAATATCAGATGAGGATAGTCTTTCATTAGATTATTCATCATTTGCTTTCTTTCTTGTGTCATAGACTGCAACACTTCATTTGTTTCAACTCACTTAACTTATCCTTGCCAGGATACGTGTACTCTGTATATCTGCGACTTGATACGCATTAGATAGCATTAGGACTTTTTTGAAAGGTGACCAGTAGAGAGGTGAAAAGTTCAGTAGTTAATGGGCATTGACGTCCCTGGAAAACAGGACAGTGAGCACAGCTTGCCATAACTTTTATCCAGTACAAGCTCTGCATGGCCTTCTGAACTAGTTGTATCCCTGGAGGTTGGAGATGCTGGCTCCTTGGCCAGACATGCCAAGTGAGGTTAGGCTGTTGTGAAGCCAAGCCTCCACCCCTACTCACCCTGTCTCTGCTGCCTGACTTAGGGCTGCCTGAATTTGTGCTGGCTTTCACTTTCACAGCTTCAGGCTGATAGGGAATGAGTGGTTTTAAAATATTGCCAGCCTAGTCATCTGGTTTTCTTCTTTGCTTTCAGACTTTTATTTTTTCCTGGTATAACAATAGCTCCACACAGCAGATGCTCAGAAAGTATATCATGCTGACATTTCAGTGGGTCTCTTCCAGGGCTCTGACTTTGAATCACAGAATGGTTTGAGTTGCAAGGAATCTTTAAAGGTCATCTAGTCTAACACCCCTGCAGTGAGCAGGGACATCTTTAACTAGATCAGGTTCCTCAGAGCCCAGTCCAACCTGACCTTGAATGTTTCCAGGGATAGGGCACCTACCACCTCTCTGGGCAGCCTGTTCCAGTGTTTCACCACCCTTATTGTAAAAACTTTATTCTTTATATCTATTCTCAATCTACTCTCTTTTAGTTTAAAAACATTATCCCTTGTCTTGTTGCAACAGTCTCTGATAAAAAGATTGTCCCTGTCTTTCCTGTAGGCTCCCAGTAAGTACTGAAGGGCCACAAAAAGTTCTCTCCAAAGTCTTCTCTTCTCCAGGCTGAACAACCGCAGCTCTCTCAGCCTTTCTTCATAGGAAAGGTGTTCAAACCCTCTGATAATTTTTGTTGCCCTCCTTCGGACTCTCTCCATTAGTTGCATGTCTTTCCTGTGCTGAGGACTCCAGAGCTGGACACAGTACTCCAGGTGGGGTTTCACAAAAGCAGAATAGAGGGGCAGAATCACCTCCCTTGACCTGCTGGCCATGCTTCTCTTGATGCAGCCCAAGATAAGATTTGCCTTTTGGACTGCGAGTGCACATTGCCAGCTCAGGTCCAGCTTTTCAACCGCCAGTACCCCTGAGTCCTTCCCCGCAGGGCTGCTCTCAATCCCTTCATCCCCCAGCCTGTATTGATATTGGGGGTTCTCTGACACATGTGCTGGACCTTGCACTTGGCCTTATTGAACCTCATGTGGTTCACACAGGCCCACTTTTCAAACTTGTCCAGGTCCCTCTGGATGGCAGCCCACACCTCAGGTATGTCAACTGCATCACTCAGCTTGGTGTTATCTGCAAACTTGCTGGACGTGTACTTGATGAAGATTAATGAAGATATTAGAGAGTACTGGTCCCAGTATGGACTCCTGAGGGACACCACTCATCACTGAGCTCTATCTAGACATTGAACTGTTGACCACTACCCTCTGGATGTGACCATCCAGCAAATCTCTTATCCACTGAACAGTCCATTCATCATATCCATCTCTCTCCAATTTTGAGAGAAGCATCTTGACCATGTCAAAGGCCATACAGAAGTCCAGATAGATATCCATAGCTTTTCCTTTGTTCACTGATGTAGTCATTCCATCACATAAGGCCACTAGGTTGGGCAGGCAGGACTTGCTCTTGGTGAAACCATACTGGCTGCTCCAAGTCGCCTTTCTGTCCTTTATATGCCTCAGCACATAGTTTGTAGGAAAATCTGCTCCATGATCTCCCCAAGCACAGAGGTGCGTCTGATCGGTCAGTAGTTCCTGGGGTCCTTTTATTTCACCCTTTTTAAAAATGGGTGCAATGTTTCCCTTTTTCCAGCCACCAGGGACTTTACCTGACTGCCAGGACTTTTCAAACATCATGGAGAGTGACTTGGCAACTACATCAGCCAACTCCCTCAGGACTCTGGGATGCAATTCAGGTCCCAAATGTACATGTCTACAGCACGCTGAAGACAAGGATGACAGGGCTTCAGTATGCTGTGGCAGAGGGTTCAGGTCTTGCTGACCATCCGAGCATGTGTGTAGCACCACTAGTTTCTAAGCCATTAGAGCTCTGCATTGAAGTCCATGCTGTTGGGTGGTCAGTGATGCTGCTAGATAGACTAAGTTACTAAAGCAGCATATTCTGTAATCATCCTTCTGTCTGTATATGGAGTTGAAAATAACCCAGAGAGAGACACAGCATGCTATCCCATGCTTCTGACACTACTTCCTTCCTACCATTGCCATTTCCAAATTTGAGATCCATCTTCAAAGAGCTGCGATAGTCTCAGCATATCCATAAAAATCTGTAAAAGTTTTTAGCATAGACAATAACATAGAGCAGCCAAAAAGATTATTTTTCCCGTGCTGAAGCAGATATTTTGAATAAACCTATGCCAGAATAGCCTAGCTCTTTCCAAAAGTAAGTTACAGTGGAAAAATAAAAACGTTACCCAGCAAAAACAACTTGACGTGTTTGCAAAGTGAAGCAAGTTCATGGCTTATTCTAATTAACATGGTTTTTATTGTGTACCTAGATAAAATTTTCCTTTAATGAAAAGCAAGGAGGAAGTAACTTCTTTAATACTGTGTGTGATTTTTATTTGCAATAGATTCCTACATTATTGTGGGCTTTACTTGCATAACTGACAACTTTGCAAACTATACATACCCTGCCTTCTTCAGACTTTTTATTCTTAAAGTAAATGTTAATCCTTTATATCTATATCCCTTTATGCCTGTGATAAAACTTGTATTTATTATATTTAGAAAGACGCTGTGCTTAAATTTCTTCCTTAAAAGTGACATTGCTTGCACTTTTGGAGCAGAATAAAAGTTTATAGTAGGGTTGTGTGTGTGACATTTTGAGGCACAGGGCTGCTGCATAGATTCTTTTGGATATTTTGAAGAAGGTTGTAATTCAGAGCAAGTCAGTCTTTTAAAAACAAGAGCCCAAAAGTACATATTAAACATTATTCTTGCCTCAGTGAGCTCTCAGCACTGTAGCAAGTGATTCATTTTTCTAGCTGCTGGATCCTGTCTGCCACTACTCCCAGGTCTGCACCCTGTGTTATGTCTCAGCCACTCCTTACCTGTTGCACATGTACACCATCAGCAGCTCAGCCCAGCTCCTAATAGAAAGCATGTGGTATTGGTTGCCTGGCTCATTATGCTTGCTCACAACAGTAATGTGGGCACCTTGTGTTCTGACCACTGTTGGATTGCTCTTTTTAGCATCTTTTCCTGTTTTTACAGCGACAATAACCCTGTTCTTCAGCTAGATATCAGTAGATGTTTTGGGGGGGAGGGGGTTTCTTTCCTCTTCCTTGGCCAGTGGGGACCTCCAAGGCTCTGTTCCTCTGTTTATGTGCAAGCATGCCAGAACAGTGGAAATCTGGGAAGTTAGATGTTTACATCAGGAAGTGTTTGACCACAAACACTTGAGCCTTCAGAAAAGCTGTTGGAAGCATTGTGCTTTCAGACTGCTGTGCCAGCACAGTTTTCATATCTGATGCTGCTGTATAAACTTTATCAAGGGACAGGGAACTGTAGGCTAACAAACTGCCTATGCTGGCTATTGTGCATGCCTAAAAAGTAAAAAAAGAGGATTGTCCCACCCCACTCCCCTGCCTCTCAACAGGGTCTGAAATAAGGCACTTGCTCAGCAAATCAAATTTAAAGTGGCAACTTTTTTTACTGTTGACATGTGGAAGTTTCATTCCAAAGCTTAGAAAGACATCACACTGAAGTCACATAGGTATCTTTTCCAAAAACCTCTCTTACTAATGTCAATGCTTCTACATGCATTTTTGGAGTCTCAGGATACTTCCAGTATTTACTAATTTAAGTTGTACTGGGATGTGATGCTTCTTGTGCATCTCCCTGGCTTTCTCTCTTCCCCAAGTTTGTGTAAATCTTGATGTTTTATAACTGCAGAGAATTAAATCTGCTATTGAAATGGGCTTCCATCCATCCCTAGGAGTGCCATAAAATTTTAATGTCTTTTGTAATTTAGTGTGGTGTATAAGTCAGGAATAATTTTCTGTTTTTCACAATACTGGACAGTTTCTTTTGCTCTGTAGGATGCCTACTCCCTACAGTTTTCCCATCTCCCCTACACAAACTGATGCTGTCTTGTGGCTACAAAACTATTTTCTGGAGACAGACAGTTTCACAAAGTACACAGTGTGTGTGGTTAATATTCACTGCACATACTTAATTCATAATTTATCATTAACTTATTCATTTTAATTTCTTCCCAGTGGGGTTTGTAACACAACAGTGTTATCCAGTTTCTTTCCCCTACAGCTCTGGCCATCTGGAAGAGTCTTGCTACATGTCTTCACCTTAGCTAACTTTCCCGTTTCTTAAAACATGTAAACAAAAATTATCAGAGCATCCTAAAACTAGGTACTAAATGAAAATGGCTTAATTGTGAAGAGACTCCTGAAATTATCACTGAAATCCATAAACCTGCCATAGTGCCCAGTAATCAGTGAAGGAGAAAGCTGTATATCTTGTGGCTTGGAGGTTTTAAGTCCTAAAGAAGGCTTATGTTAATGCTACTCTGTGCTTAACATTTCAATTAACATGCTAGTGAGCTTTGAAACACATCACCCACTCATCCATGATTAAATGTGTAGGTGTGCTTTGTGGAGCAGTCTGACAGCATGTGAACTGGATTTGCTTCATCTGCAACTAAATAAAAAAAGAAAACAACTCCAACCTGCTAGCAGGCATTCAGCCCACAGGACCAGCCTGCTGGGATTCATAAGTAAAAGCTTGTAGGTACCCTACAGTGGAGATATTTCATCTTCACCACTAGTCACTTCACTCTATGGCTATATTTTTACTGTGCTGCATCACTTGCTGAGGTATGCTTAGGCTATATTCTTATTCCTACTAATACCCACCTAATGAAGACCTTTCAGTGTTGCTCTGAACATTGAAGAAAACCTGGAGAAAATTATTTTATTCCCTCCTTGCTCATCTAGCTGAAATAATGACTGCTGGTACCAACAGCATTAAGCTTTAAAGCACAGTAATCTTTGCTTGGCTTCAGAGCACATTTGTTCAAACACATTTTATCTGATTACTCTGTCAGCAGGCTGTCGGCAGGAATAGTTAGAGGGCACTTGATTTCTCCTCAGCTGGTAAAGTGACCAGTCTAATGGCAGTATCTTAAAGCCTTATGACTGTTTTCCTGTAGAAACGTTAGTCCTCCCTTCTGGGAGTAGAGCTAGAAGAAAAAGGGATACATCAGAAACATGCTATGAAGGATAACCTTGTTTTGGCTTTGGCTTAGCAAAGTCTGTGACAAGGTGCAGCACTTCTTCACCATCTGTAAAGCATATCTGGTTATGTAATTATGTGTTTTGCTGAACAGAGTCTTCCTCTACACTATTTGCTAATTAAATTTGGTTCCTCAAGATCTTCCTAGCTACATGTGCAGCAATCCTACTAGGAATTGATACCACTACACCTGTGCTAGTTCAAAACACACCAAAGGCTGATTTTTTTTCCTGAACAGCTCACCCTGCCTGGGTTTCCTCCTAGCCTTCATGTTGTGTAGAGGCACTCCAGGTCTTTCCTCCATACACGTGCAGAACAAAAGGATTTCACAGACATCATGTTGTTGAAAGTCCTGTAGTGGGACCTGAAGAGCCACAGTCATGTTGTTTCTTCAAGATGAAATACAAACTCGTTTGGATGTGTTTGGGAATGCTATTATAATATTGGCAAGGAGATTTCATTCTTGAACTTCTGAAATATACCCTGGACTCTCCTTCAGTGGCTAGTAACAGTTTTCATAAGTTGTACATAACTACCTTTTGTTTCCTCTTGTTGGCTATAATTTTGTCAGTATAGAAACTCTATTTTAGGGCTGGATTTTGCACATGTGGAACTTTATTCAATGATGACACATCTGGGGCACACTTTGCAACGTTTCTGTATTTTTTTGTAAAAAGAGAGGCAAAAATAGAGGTTTCTGTAAATGGAAAAAGGAGACTTGCTCTCCTATCTAATTGGAAATAGGAAAAAGGGCTTTTAATTAAAAATTTGACTTGACTGTTTTTTAAGTGTGATGTATTTACGTGCTAAGATGCTTAAGGATAAAATATGGTATTGCAAAAGAAGAAAATTGTAGGGAGTCTATTTGCAAAGGATATTTCAGCCAACATAGGCTTCAGAGATGCCCAGTAATTATGGACCTTAGAGCAGGCAGTATCTTATAAGTACCTTCAATGTAAGTTTCATTTCAAATTATTCTCAGTCTAATTGAATAAGTGAAGCGGATTGTCCCAGGGAGTGACCATGTACTGCTGTGTGAAGACACCCAAATGATCTCATTAACTTAACTGACTTTTTAGCTGGAAGAGGACCAAAGTACCTGGAGAGGAAGAGAATGACAGGAGAGTTATGGAAACCTGGGGAGGACACAGCATTAGGAAGAGGAACAATCAAATGGTGTTGATGGCACACAAATAAGGGAGAAAACGGATGGCCTACAAATGCCAAGCTGTAGCCAGAGGAGGTCCTCAGAGACTAGTAAGAGCTGTTGGGACAGCACAAGGAAGAGCTATAGTGGAGCTGCTCTTCTCAGATTTCAGCCTGCTAGTAGTGATTGCATGTTCAGTTAATCTGCAGAGGAAAGCATGAACCTCTGCAAGGGGGATCAGGACTGTTTTGTAAGAGAGCGAGCTGTGGATGCAGCTGGAAGAGGAACTGTGATGGTTACCGGCTGCTCATCATATCCTTCCTCCCAGAGGTTTTCATCCTCTTACAGCTGCCAGCTGAGTTGCTCATGTGGATGACCCCTCACCTGGTTAAGCAAAAAGGATCTAGGCTAGGTTAATTAGTTCAAATTATACATCTTTGCTAATCTGTCTCATGTTGATTGAAAGTAGCTGGAAAATGCTCCTACAGGCCAATCAGTGGGAGGATAACTCCTAGCAGCAGCAGGCTGTAAGAGACAGAAAGCTCTTCAGGTGCAGTGCTACTAAAAAACCCAAGTAACTAAATGGATAAAGAGCTGCATAGATGTTTATAGACAAAGCAAAGGAGGTGACTAAGAAGTTACTAGGGCATGCAGGAGCGGAGCGGAGTGGAGTAAGAAAAGAGTCCTTAAAGGAGGAAAACATGTTAAAAGTGGGGAAAATAACTCGTGTTCGATCAGTGTGGGGGTTTGATGTGTCCTCTGCTGGGACAGCTCCTTAGCCTGAGAGAATTAGGATGTTCTGACTTATTGTAGATGTGCATATAATGTATTTTTTTTTAAAAAAAAAAAGTTGATATGTTAATGTTGTCTATATCAGCATGACAATTGAAAATACTTAAAGAATTGTTTGGATTTAGCTTCTGTCATCATTTGAAAACTCAAATTTCAACTCAACTTCTTAGGGTTTGTCTGTGATTAGGAGTTACGTTACTGTCTACCAGCTCCCTTTGCTAGATGTGGGAAGCTTTTCTCATTCTTAGCCTGTCCTACAAAGTCAACCCCTGTTCTAAAAAAGCACATAAGGTCATGATCAATCTAGTCATGGCTGCTCAAAAGTTAGTTACCTCGCATAATGAGCCAAAAGAAAGGAGAACCAGCACTGCTCTGCTCCATGTGCACACCTTCATGGGTTTGAATCATTCTGGTGCATCACAGGGGAGATGAGCAAAGAACTGAATTAACCTTTCTTTTCTCTAAAGCTACAAATCTTCAGCAAAGTTTTAACTGATTTCTGCTCTGGGTTTCCCCTCCAAATACCTTATGCACTAATGGGACCTATTGTATTTATTCACATTGGACGTTTTTACAAGAAAAGCTATTAAAAGGAAGGACTGAAACTTAGCCCAATTTACCATGTATCCGGAGGCTTAACCAAAACTATTATTACATGAAAGAATGGAGGAAATTAAGAACAGGGCTTTCAGAATACCAAATGCCAGTACAATTTTTTTTCTTAATTTTCTTTCTGTTTAATTAACTCTGAAAGGAGTTTGAAAACAATTAGGCACTAAAAAGGAAAAAGGGGAAAATAGTCTTACCTAACTCCTCTGTGTATGTTAATACTTCCATGCTGCCTTGCAGGCATTTTCTGGACTGAAAAAAAAAAAAAAAATAAAAAATGGCTAACATGAACGCTAGTGGTGGTTCTGGAAAAATCCCGTCCTCAGTTACTGAAAAGTGTGCTTAGAGCCTCCTAGATAGCAACATAGAGGGCTGTAAAAATTAAGGAACATTTTGGTTTAGGTGGTACTACTCAGAAGAATACGACCTAAAAACAGACATATTTGTTTGGCTGATGTTTTCCAAAGGCAAAAAATGGTAAGAAACATTTTTAAGAGATCTAGGGTATTCCCTTTTTTAAGATTAATCAAGAATAAATTAAATTACATAGAAATAACATCTCAAGAGCAGACATCTTTCTGTTAGGGATGATTATGAATAATCTGGTTTACTTGGTAGTGCTGTTGTGATTTTCCTCCAGCCCCCATCCCGTTTCTTTGCCATCCATGATTCACACAATCTCAACATCTGCACCTACTTTGATCATAGCATAAAGATCATGGACTTAGTCTGATGTCATGGTAATCGTAGGGGACTTCTGCATGGATAATGATGAGAGCTGGTAGAAGAAAAGACTATACATTATCCAGGAGTCAAAAACATGCTGTTTGAACACCTCTGCTTCTAAGCTTGATGAATTATGTGAAAAATCTAATTTCCAGCAAGATTTTAATTACCTCATGAAAATCTGCTTCTTTGTATGAAGTTCCAGATGGATACTGAAAAGCAGAAGAGCCTAGAAACTGTCAGCACAGTCATGACCACAAAGTTAGGAAGCAGTGGGTTTAAATTTCATGGAACCCTTTGCTTATTCCTTTATTGCAAAAGCAACTATTTCCATCAAGACACACATGTCCTTCTTCTAAATAAGCCACAGTGACCTCTGATGTGACAGAATGCTTCCTATAGCAAGCTTTTTCTGACACTGTTTTCTGGAATGCTTGTGTGAGTTTCTAATACATGGACTTTTGGGCAAAAGAATATGTCAAAAGTATTCAAGTTTTTCAACTTGTTCTGTCAACAGAACTTCCCTTTTTCTCTGCGTTAACTCAAGTTACACTTGACACAAATATGACACTACTTTTCACTACTTAGAAGCTCTGTTTCTTTTGTCTTTGGCTGTTAATTGGGAGTATTATTAGCTTTTTATTTCAGCTGGGTTCAGCCTGCTGTTCCCAGGCATAGTGGGTTGCAGGTTTCCTGTGAAAAATTTTAGGAAAAATACAAAAGACTACAAATTGTCTCAGCTGGCAACATGACAAGAGAAAATGTAATGTGACGGTAAGTCTTACTCCAGTGTCAATGTGTGATGAGGGTAGTCATTTTTGTCTCTCTGGATGTCTTTTTCTACATGCATGTTTTTCTTGTGTTAGGAAAAACTGTAAGACTTTCTTGTAGATAAGTTTTTAAGGGCTCATATCTACAAACTCTAATTTTTAAGTTACAGGCTGAGAACACGTCCTGAATAGATGATATACTGTGAAACAAAACTGAGACCTGGGTCATGACAAGGGTTAGCATGTGGACCCAGTCTCTTTGCTGGGCTAGCTGCAAAGGTACTAAGCCCTGTAGGTTTTTATATGTTGTAACAAAAGTCTCTTTATTTTGATTCTTAATGAGCATGGTGGCATCCTGGTGGTGATCTGCTTCATGCCTTACTCTGCAGTTGAGACCTGCTGAGAAAGGTTCTCCAGCTAATTAAACACCTAATGAAAAATGTTGTTCCTGTGCCTCCACTGTGAAGCAAATAAGAAATTGACCATTTGCATATATTTGGCTTGTAAATTTACTTCAGGATTCTGATTACAACAGTGCTATAAATCTTCACAACAGTCCATCACTGCTTACACCTATTTGGGTGCACTTGCTTTGACTATGGAGTCCTGAAAAAAAACTCTGCCAAGAACGGATTCACAATGCTGTATCTAGTAGTACAACACAGGCTTTGAAAAAAAAAATAAAATCCAAAGCTGAAAAAAAATATCCAGCTTAGGGTGTGCAGACATGCTGTGTTTAAATACATTGCCTCAAAATTATGGTTTACAGCTACACATCGTGAATTCAGAACTAGAACTTGGTAGCAGAGCAAAGGATGGCGATTAAACATCTTGTGAGCAAACCTTTTTTAAACAGAATATCTTAATGTAACATATCCTTTGAGAATAATGAGATTTCTTTCTGTTTTGGTACAATATTAGTTTTGCCTTAGCAAATAGATACTTAAAACTATATCTATCTTGCTCCTGGCTCACAAAGAGAGGGCGAATACGTTATTTATGTGAGTGTTCTTTTTATTAACAGAATAAATGCAATCATGACTTAACATTGCTGTCTAGGTGTCAATAATCTTTATTTAAGTGTGAATAATAAAAGAAAGATTCTGACAATTGGCTGGTAATCTGTACAATTTCCTTTAATGCCCTGTAACATTTTTATTGTTGCTTTAATAATCAGTTTATAACTCTTTATTAATACAAGCCATCAAACTGAAAGCAGTGCTTACTCACTGCTGACTCAAAAGTAGAACCTCCTTACAGATTTTCTCTCTTCTCTTTATGTTGTTGGGGGGTGCCTTTTGAAATTTCAACCATAGGTATTAGTAGCTCCTGTGTATAGCAAGTCGATCTATTTTTTAAAGAATAAGGAGAAAAGGTAAAAACGAACAAGCACATGGGCCCAGCAAATAAAGTCTGTTATGGACCCACAGTCTTTTTCAGCTGATGAACTTGGTCGTTACTGTCTTTTAACTGTTAAATCATCTGTGCTTTATGGAAAGAAGAAAACTTCTTGTCTTGAAGTATTTGCACATTTGCGTAATATGTGAATGATCAAAGTATACTGCAGACTTTACAAGCTACCTCCAATGCCTGCTCCAATACTGTCACAAAAATAATTTTTTATGTCTGGGATCCGAAGAAAAAGTGTAGTACCTTTTATCCCCAAACCATTATTATTCATGGTCTAGAATGATCCAGATTAAAATGCTTTAAGATTGATGGGAAAAGGTTTCAATTGTTGTGGCTTCTACAATAACGATATTTATTGCATGAAGTCCTAGATTTGACTCTTAAAAGCTTTTAGAAACTTGCCAAATCACCTTGAAAAAAAAAAAAAGCTTTCTAACCATCTAACTACAGTGACAACTGTGGGTTAAAATATAGAGGGACATCCAGGATCAATTATTGATGTCTGAATTTGATTTTAATCATCTTTGCATGTGAGTGTGGACAAATTTCTTTGCCTTCTCTACAGGTGTTTTCATTGGGTGCTAAGCAACACTGTTTTGATTTATGACAGGTCATAACATGCTTGCAAAGGGGTTTCAAGATGTTTCTGCAGCTAAATGAATCAGAACCTATTTTCCCTTCTCAAGGTATATCTGGGAGAGGTATGCATAACATTTCATCTTTAAAAAGCATATGAATGTACTACGCCCAGCAGTGTGCATTGTGAAAATCTTATTGCTACTCACTTAGCACACATGATTCAGAGGTCTTAGCTCTGTGTGTGACTTATGTAGATTGAAGTGTCAGCTTGATAAACGGATACAAAAGGATAAAGTGGAACTCAGAACAGCCAAGAGTCATCCTGAATGGTTATATGTAAAATCATGTTTAATAGACTTCATTTTGCTAAATTTCACCACCGTTATTTTTAAAGTGTAGACCAAGGACAAATAGTGTATGCCAGTGAGGATGAATTTGGAGTATTCTCCTTAAAATTCATTCAGACAAGTATTTCTCAAGAGTAGGGTTTGTGTGTGTTCCAACTTGTAGGGAGGAAAATTCTCAAAGTAGCAAAATTTTTGTTTTCCTCACAGTTCTGCATGATGGATTACTCTTGTGTATTTTGTACCTTCTTTCTTGAAATATTTTCCATTGCTATCAATACATTTACTCAAAAACAAAACAGGAGAACCCAGGACAGTGAACTACGTGATTAACCTTTGTCATTTTTTTCAGAGTGGATGTAGGTTACTAGTAAAGTTAAAGTTACTTTCACTAACTCAGTTTCACTTTCACTTTGTCGCTATACATAAAAAAAAAAAAAAGAATGTAGATGTAGGTCTAATAAATTTGTACAGGTATTTTCACAACGGTCTAATTAAATCACAATCTGATTGCAAAGGACTCTGGTCAAAACCTGACATATAGAAACCCATCTTGATACACAAATCAGTACAAAAATAAATAACTTTCTTTTTATTCCTGGTAGCAAGCACTTAGCAGTTCCTACTAAATTATTTGTAATGTAGGTTGTTCATTTCCTTAAGAAATATCTTCTGGCTCAGGTAAATCAGGAATGAGTTGTTGAATGCATACTAAAGTTCTTCACTGTATTTGTTGTTGTAAAATATTTCCTCAGAAGCTCCCATAAAAGAGTATATAAATTATTTCAATTTTTTCTCTAACAATTTTCTGAGAACAGTTTATGTTCCTCAGCAGGCAGAGTTCAGGGTTTTACTTTGTATTAAAATTATAGTATAAAACATTGATGTGGTACTGTGCTTTTGAAAAATAGAGAAATTGTGCCAAGTATAGGGATGAGAGAAATCTCTTCAATCTGACTTCACCAACTGGAAAATAAACTACGTGAACAGTTCCGATGGAGAAACAATCCTTAAAAATGGAAAATAGTCTTTGTTCTTTTATTGCATTTCATTTACAAGATGAACAAGAACCAACAGGGCAAATAGTGACTCTTAAGTGATTCCATTTGTTTTATATTTATAGTTTTACAAAAAATACAAATCCCTTCCTTTGGGAGGATTTATACAGCCTCTTACCATCCCTAGAGCAGCTATATTATACACGATCTTACCCTTTCTTGGCAAAATTTGCTGCTCTTTAGTCCAACAATAAAACAAAAGGTAAAAGCAAAATGAGTGATTTCTAGAGAATTTGATTCTGCAATTAATAAAGTCTTGTTCTAAAAAAACCTAAACCTCCAAAGTTTAGAACTCCCACTCTGAAATCAGAACTAAAACTCATGTTAGATGTTGATTTTCACTGAAGTTAGATTTTATTGTTTCTGGGGATTATAGAGACATATTTTCTTTTTTTTTTTTTTTCCCAACAAACATCTTTATAGTTTCAGCTTCTTTATTCTTTTAATATATGTGTAATGTTCTGATTCATAAAAATGAAGGAATTCCACTGTTTTGAGACTTTTTAATTGACAGCACCTGATGTATGGTATAAAATCCTGGCAAAATGGCAAAACTCCTTTGACTTGCTGAGCTAGGTCTGGACAGATTCTTTTGCTGAAATAACTTCACAAGGGATGTGTGGGATAACTGCCCACCCTGTTTGAAGGAAGCTGGAAGATGGAAGAATCTAAATAATGATGTTCATCCCCCAACAAAGCAAAGGTGATGCAAAAGAAGCAATAGGTAGGGGATGAGGTGGACCTCTTCCTTGCAGTCTGTGAAATTTTTTTCAGATGTGTAGCCTTGAAGAATTCATGGGACACTTTCTGCTGCAGTTTGAATGTGTTGGAAACTTGAAACTGGCAAGGAGACCGATGGTTTCTCTTAGGTGTGCATCTTGTTACTCTAATCTATGCCTACGATAATTTAAGACAAGATAACTTCATGTAGAACATAACCATAAACCTCTACAAATATGAGCTGATATAGTTTATGAGCACCATATGTTAATGGTGCTCTGTGATATGTGTCATCTGCGGGGTTTTAGTGCTGTTTGAGTTGGTGCTTTGTATTGATTTGCAATCCATCACTTTTGAAATATCACTGTTTCTTTCAAGGTTGTAAAGCTGCAAAAAAGTTGGTGTCAACAGGTTTACTCCTTGAAGTATCATGTGCTTTGTATTGCCTATTAAATACTTTGACTCTTCAAAAACACTCCTGCCCCTTTTCCAAGGAAGGGTTAGTCCGAATTTGACAAATCAGTGATCATGTTACATCCAGTTACAGAATAGGTTCCCTGCATTCTCACCAATTGCTCGCATTCAAGGTCCTGTTAGAGGCAAGAAAACCCATGCCTTATATGCAAAGGCAAGAATTTACCGTTATTATAGTTAAAATCTTAATTGTCCAAACAAAGGATTATTATTATTCTATTTAGAGTAATACTGACACGCTTCAAAGTAAACACAGCTAAAATGATGCAAACACACATTTTCTAATATATACCCCTTTGTCTAATGTTGTACTTGACTTTCCACTGGCACTCGGGGTCTGAAGGTCAACGTTCCCTTGGTGGAAGGGGAAGTTTCTGGTAAATCGTGTACATTCCAAGTATTCTGAGTCCATTCTTGGCAGAAGTCTTTCTCAGCACTTCAGGATTTGATTGCAGGCATTGTTGTGTTTGCTAACATGTTTGCACCTATCTCATTCTTCACTGATCTGTAATTCCACACTGCATTTGAATTTACTGTATATGGTACTTTCAACATATGTTTGAGACTTGTTCTTTGCTCTCTTGGTTACCATTACAGTTGGTTTTACTCAGCTTCCAAAGACTCATCCCTCTCCTGGCTAGTCACTGACCACTGGTTGCCAGTAGCTTATAGCCCTGGAACCTGCAGGATCATCACGTGTCCCTACTGACAAGGCAATGTCACTGTCTTATACCTTCCATGTTGCTTTTTTGGTTTAGGATGCCAAGTAGTACTTGTTATTGCCATCTGTTACCTAAAGGAAAGCCTCCCACCATACAACTATATAGAGCTGAGCTAAAGGCTTAGCTTCATCTTAAAAAATGAAGCAAAGTAGGTATTAATCACCTAATAGTTGTTAGATAGTTGCTTTTACAACTAAACAAA
This sequence comes from Merops nubicus, assembly GCF_000691845.1. Taxonomy (NCBI): domain Eukaryota; kingdom Metazoa; phylum Chordata; class Aves; order Coraciiformes; family Meropidae; genus Merops; species Merops nubicus. The sequence goes on from NW_008587499.1 coordinate 26,987, forward strand.
GCTCAAACACAGCTCCAGGCAGGCCTGAACTAACATGTTCAGAGACCTCTGCTGGTAGAATAAAGAAAAACCAAGGGATAACGCTTGGATTGTTACAAGCAATTGCAACGCCATGTTTACTGGGGCTACAATAGAGAGATGGCAAACGACAGAAACCATGGTGTTTGGGATTACTGAGAGGGAAAGCTGGCGTGGGTGGGGAAGGAGAAATGTACAGCTAATTCAGCATGTGAGCATGGCATGAGGCATCAACTTCAATTTGCTTTTTTATATCTTCAGATGTGAAAGTGTGAGAATGTAATAGATGTCATCTTAGTATAAAAGCTTTCCTGCTATGACCTCAGTTTTTGAAAATAGGGTGTTTGATATGTCTCAGTTACAGGACTGTGGGTTAGCAGAGTACAGACCAAACACTAAAAAACAGCCAGCTCAGAAGTTTTTGAAGACTGTCTTCAGAATGCCTTGCTTTGGTGCTTTTTGGAGCGCTTCCTTTTTGTGTTTTCTGTAAGAGACAATAGCAGGTCTGCAGTTTGCTGGAAATTACTCCCATCTAGTCAAGAAGAGTGATCCACATGGGTTCTATTCCACCAGTTACACCAAAAAGTGTACTTTGCTTAAGTAAAATACTTTAACCAAAGCAATCACTACGGGGACCAGTGAGACTCCTAAAAGCACTACAGGTCTGTATAACCTCTGAGTACTATTACTCTCTGTCTGTTTGTTTGTTGTGGTTTTTTTTTTTTTTGTGTTTTGTTTTTGTTTGTTTGTTTGTTTGTTTTTTAAATTTTATTATATTTTGGACAAAATCCTAAATTCATTGAAAACTTGATTAATAATTGTAGCAAATTTAAATACTTCCCCTTGAAGAAGTTTGTCCACTATCTCTCTTGGGGGGAAAAAAAATCTGAAAACTAGGTGACCATGTTGGTGAGAGAAATCTCTTCAGCAATGTTTCCACTCATTTAATCAGTCTGGTTTCCAGCACAGCTTCAGCCAGAACGTGGTTAGCATGAAGTTATCACAGCTGCTGTTTGAGAACAGCAATAGGAAAGGATTGTCAGTAGTTTAAAGAGCAGCTTAGTATTTTGGAGACCAGGCTAAAACTCCCATTTCTGCCACAGACTTCCAAAGTGCCTCACTTCCCTATCTGTGAACATAAACAGTACTATTTACAACCATTGTTTTGTGAGGAAAAATAAAATTATTAAATGTTCTGAAAATCTGGGTGGGAAATGAAACCATAAAACATATGTGATTGAAAAATCTTTCCTTTATTTTCTGTAAACAAAACAAAACAAGCCCCAAACTTGTTATGAACTTAGAAGTGCTTCTTTTTGTTGTTTTGATTTGTGCGCCCTCCCACTCCCCCAACCAGTCATTACGTCAATAGCATTATGAACAAACTTGGACCCACTATGAAGAATCTAGTAGGACAGTGGAATTAAAAAATTTTAAGAAATCCAGGACCTGGAATTCATCTACACTAAATTATAACCCTTCCAAGAAATACTTTGAGAAACATGGGAACTGATGAGCCTGTTCTTTAATGAAGAAAATCAAAGATGATGAGTTCTATAGGCAGTATTTAGCTAGTTGTCAGTAATTAGCTTCAGATGAGATTGTTGTCTTTAATGTTTCTTGACTATTCTTGGATGAGTTGGAACATATGATGAAAGTGTAATTACAGCCTTTGATATTTTGGTGAATGTCTCAATACTTCCTGGAAGTAGTCCAACAGGTTGTTCAGCCAAGTGGTTTGTGGGATAGCCAGTTGCCTATACAAATAAAGGAAGAAAGAGAAAACTGTTTAATTGTTCATGCAGTAAATGGTCCCCTCACATATATTTTATGATGTGGTGTTTAAAAGGCATCTAAGGAAAACACAATCTAATGAAAGAACTAATGTTTTTTATCTTTTATGTGGATTGTGTTGCTTATATGCTTATTGTATTTTTTAAAGTTCAGGCTTTTTAATACTAATTATTAAAACAGTAAGTTCAGTATGTCCAGGGTGGGGAGGATGAATAGAGAAGAATACAGTCTGTGAAAGTGATTGTAATAGGATGTATGTTGGTGTTGTGTTGGTGTAAGTACTGCAACTCTGGGATTACATCAGCGCATTGCAAATGTGAAACAGGGCCTTAGTGTTTTAAAAACAATTATATGTCATTTTAGTCTGAATGTTTACAGTTTTAGTGAAGCTGTAAACAGTTTTAAAACAAGGTCTTGAATTCAGAGGCACTTATAATTTCAGATTTCTCTGTCAGATTCACATTCAGTAAGAGTTAAAGTGCGATATAAATTATAAAGTGTGGGTTACATCTAGTGAGTTGGAGAAAGGGGAAAAAAAGAAAAAAGCTATTTTAGAAACTGGGAAAGATAGTGACAGATATGAAACACAAGTAGCCTTATTACTGCTGTGATCGGGTGGAAAGGAGCAGGGAGTATTACCCCAGATTCTCTTCTACCGAAGCTTTATGAAGGCAGGGAAGAGAAAAGAAATGTCTCCCCTGGGTGGGTTACCTTTAGAACAGCATCAAAATATCTGTGAGATAGATGTTCCTACTTTAAACACTGAGTCAGCAGCCACCACCTTGTTGTGAAAGGCAACTTCAGCCCTCCGGGGATCAGCAGATGGAGATCTGGAGAAAACCTCAGGTACAGCAAGTGGGAGCTGTGAACCCACCAGATGCCAACGTGTTTGAACCAGCATTCTGGAGACCTTTACCACATGATATGTTTTCCTTATGCTTTGCTGAATGTCTGTGGAGGAGGATGGAGTGAAAGCTGTCTGCTGCAGGCTGTTTCAGAGTTTTCACAGTTATATTTCTTGTAATGCAAGGCATGCTTGTCTGTATATGCTGGGTATGTTGATCTCTCCTTGCCTTCTCTCATCGCAGCAACTTGTGCCTTTTCAATCTTGTACATAAAGGACAGTGAAAATGAAGTAACTTTTTTCATCAGTCATGTAATGAGAATTTCTGCTCCTGTTACAATAAGCTTAATTTTTGTAATAAATCCCTTGACACTAGAGTTAGTGTTGCTGTTCTGAATTACACTCATTGGAAACAGTTGTCCCATAACAGCTGAAGTCTAGGTCAATTAATTCTTGAAGTATTTCAGAATGAAGATTTACAACATAAAATTTAGACAATTTCTCTTTGTCAATTTAAACAAAATTGGATGACTTCATGGGAATCAGTCATAAGTTTTAATTTCTTCTGTGATGAAGTAGATCTTTTTTTTTCATGGTATGTTTTGATAATTGACATGCCTGGGCTTTTCAGAACAGCAAATACCTTCCCACAGCAACTCCGTCTGACAGTTCAGGGACAGAATGCAGCACTGCACATCCCTCACCCTATATTTGCATGTGACAGTTTGTAGCTTCAGGGGTATAGATGATGATCTGGGATCAACAGCCATGGTTACATTTCCATTCTAAAAGGCCTGAAATTTTCCAGGTATGTTTGTCAAGAGAATTTACCTAGGGTGGATCTGTGGTAATGATTACTATTCTAATAATATTTTCAAGGATTTTTCTTGCATTTAAAAACCAAAATGGTGCTACTTTCATTGTGGAACATCTTGTTTCTTGCAGTAGTTGCCCAGGGATGGGAGAAAAGAAAGAGGGAGACGGATCACTGCCTGGAAACCTTAGCAGAAACTTGAATTACATGTGGACTTAAGCTTGGTAGATTAGGAGGTCTTTCAGTATTAGCAAACAAATTGACCATCTGTTATGCAGCTATGGCTTTAATCTAATGAATTACCTATGTATTGAAATCATACCTAGTTAATTAAAGTTACCAGCTTTAATTAAGATAAACTTAAGCTAAAACTCCCTCGTCTTCTCCTCTTCCTCCCCCTTTCTACTCCTTTTTCAGGTAAGTTTTGAATACAGTACTTTGGCATATCTGTACACAGTTAGTGCATAGCTCTGAAATGAATTATATTTGGGCTTATCTTCTGTGGATATTTCAAATTACCATTATCTGAAGCAGATTCCAGATCTAAAGCATTTTTGTCTGTGGGTGACAATGACGAATGTTAAAGCATTCAGGTGAGATGCAGAGGGAAAAATTAGGGAACAGTCCAAAGTAAATTTTGTTCTAGAGACTGCATCACTGAAACATATGTCAAATGTTACTTGTACAAGAAGAAATTTGTAAAGCTCTTAAAACCTCTGATGTAATTTTCAAGCACTGCATTTCAATCAGTATGGAACTGAAGTGAAAAATGAAGGTGAAATTAATATTGTAATATTTCTGCAAAGGTTTCACCTAATGAAAATAAGAACTTTTTTTGCTATGGTTTTGCTGAGTGTGTTTGTTGGATCTTTTGTTAAATAAGACTGTGTAATTGAGGATAAATATATACTATTGCATTTTTTTTGCCTATGAGGTTATTCCTCTCATACACATGAAAGTACTCGTTTTAGTACACAACTGAGTTTATTGATGAACAAAAGACCTCAAAACTCAAATTAGTAATGAAATCAAATAGACAATGTGATCTAAAAGACAAAACCTTAAGAGAATACTTACAGTATATGTAATAATTAAATTCATAGCAGAAAGAAAATCTTGCAGTGGGTGCAGTCACCAACACTAAATTTGTTTGTGTGGTACTGGAAGGGGTGTCTAATAAATTACTGTCTGTTTTCTATTAGCCATGTCTATGGTGGTGTCTGTGCTGGATGCCTTTCATTTTTTTTGCCTCTTGGACGGGAAAATGATAAATAATGCACCCTCTGGTATGAATTTCTATTTGTGTGTATTTGGCATAACACAGGAATTTTAGAAATGAGTGAACATTTCCCTCAAGTCTGGAACATGCCTAAATTATCACCAATAATGTCCCCACTACACAAGATTGAACAAGACAGTAAAGCAATGTGTCAAGTTTAGTCCAATTCCTTCTGCTGTTAAATGAACAACAACACCAAAAATCCATGAAGCTGTTACTGTTCCTAAAGTCCTATTTAAAAACAGAGCAACTAAATTCAGAATAATGGCTAGGTTTTAGCTACAAGTTGGCTTGATTTTAAATTGGTTTCTAGAGAGCCTTATCTCCTGTGCATAAACTCATACATAACAGATTACATAATCTGTAATAATAGCAGCATTTTTACTCTGGTGATACTCTGCTAAAATGTGCCTGAGACCTTATGGCTATGCTTAGCTGAAGTCATTCAGTCTCCAGACTTACTTAGTGCCCGAAAAATACTCCCCTCTCAAGATGCACAGAACCATGCCTCAAGTTTGTCCTACCCTGTGAGCAGGTGGCCAGCACATTGGTGCAAAATGTCCAGCCAGGCTGCTGTCTTCAATTAGGATCCATTCAAAGCTGACTCTTCTGTTACTGTGGGGCTCTTGTCAACCTGGCTGCTTTCAACCCATAAGTGTTAATGTGCATTTACCACAGTGCAGTTGTCAATCATTCACACCAAGACCCTCATGGCAAGGATTTGCTCCGTTGGCTTAGCAGTGGTGCTGTAAGGATGGAACTGTCTCATCCAACCTGCAAAACCGAGGACCCTGGTTTTGTTTTGTGCATCTGTTCCTTTTATTTTCCATGGACTGAGTAACAGTTTACCACCCAAAGAGATGAAGGAGTATATCCCATGCCTGATGTGTTTGGATGCCAGCACAAAGATGAGATGGTCTGTGGTGAAGTCTTGTGGTTTAGAAATTATACTGCCTATTTTATTTTTCCAACAGGGTAAATCAAAGAAATAAATAGAAAATAAGTGATTTTTTTTTTTTAAATTTCATTTTCCATAACCAAGGTCATACTCAGAGAAATTTATGAGCATGCCTTAATACTGTGCCCTCCTCCCCACCCCATGTGGTTTGCTGCTCTGTCCCAGTTTTAAGCAGAGAAATGGGGTCTGTTTGATTCTGTGGACTTTAAACCATTCCCTGGAAGTCTTTTTACTACTGCTAGCATCCCCTCTTTCTTGTGTAGATTTGTCACAGCTGTTTGTGGCATCAGCCACTGCTCAGACCCCGTAGTTGAAAGCATGCCCTTCTGCAGCCCAAAAGCAAATTAGTCCATCAGCTTAATTCTTGTGGGGTTGTGGCTCTTGATTACTGGGCTCCTGCCACAGAGGTGATTTAATATCTTTCAAGTCTGTGTGGACCAAGGTTGATGGGAGGTCATATCCCAGCTCAGTGAGAAACATGCAAATTTTCACTTTAGTTTCTTTTGTTTGGTTTTTTTTTTTCTTTTCCTCAAGTTTAGGCTCTGGTGACACTGATGCAATCCTCACCTTTTATTTCCCTTTCCTGTTCCCCACTTTTGGCTCTTGTAGCTTTGTCTAGACTACAAATATGGATGGTGTGGGAATAATGGGCAAGTGTACATGTGTATGCACACACACATTTTGTGTCTTATAAACTTTGTATTACCTATATGAAGTACTCCTGCCTGAATGAATAGCATTAAATCAAAATGGGCTGTGAGAGGGGAACAAGAGGAAATGAAAGAACAGCTAAGATAAGGTATTCAACTGCATCAAATCTTTTAATAAAAATGGTGCTGGTACCTCACTCTCAATGTGTTTTGCCTTGTTTATGTCCTCAGCTCATCACAGCTAGAACAATGTGGTGACTACAAAGCACATTGGGAGGTGGGTTCAGGGGGAGCAGGTTGCACAGTGAAGGAAATGTTACCTGAGCAACCACCCCAATCTACTGAACCAGTCAGAAACACCATGGCCCATGGTTGCCTGCTGTGCTTTTATGGCCAGGTGTCATTTTGACTTCTGCACAAGTGTTCCTCATGGCTCTGAGGGGGGAGAGACTTGCTACAGGCAAAGTGAAAGGGCCTGTGGGCTGTCACCATGTGCTCTGCACTGCTGCAGGGCTTGCTGAGAGTGCACACGTTGGCCTATTGATGCACCAGAGTTACCCATCTGCTGAATGCAACCAGCAGCGTTTCTACTGGCTTTGAGTGTCTCTCTATAACTCTGGTTTCATTTCTAGGACGCCTTTCCTTTACTGGCTGCGTGAGAAATAACATTCAGATCCTTTTGGTCTTGTTAAATCATTTTTACACATGCTCACAGAGAAAATACTGTCTTCTCATTGTTTACTTGGTTAGTATCTGCCATGGTTATGTTCCTGTAGGTCTAGGCCTCTCAGAGATATAGAGGATGAGATATTATAGTGATTCACAATTAGACAAACCATTTTCAAAACCAGAATTTTTAGTGGTTTGTACTTAGTTAAGGCATGTGCTTCAAATATACCTTCAGAGGAAAGTAAAACTTTCATACACCTCTGCATTGCTGCTGCAAAGTTAAAATGCATTTCTGCAACTGGCTTTGCCTTCTGCGTTGTGTGCAAAGCTGAGAAACCCCCAACTCTGTTAACACAAAACATACCCTGCACACTCACTTCTTCCCCTGTCAGTAAGATGAGAGAGGCGATGAAAGGCACATACCTGTTACTAATCACGCTGATTTCTATGTTCTACTGCAAGGTGTGTTACTCCGAAAAGGTCGTTACAAGAGTTACACCTGCACAGAGCAAGGCTGCTCACCCCAAAATATAAGGAACTTTCTCTGCCCAGTCTAAATGAAATAGTATTAGAACTAAACTAGCAACAGCAGAGTATTTAGGACTAATGGACAGAAAATGTTTGTAAGTCTTACTAGATGCTGATTCTGGGCTTCCCTTAGTCGCCTTCTCCACCTCTTCTGTTCTCCTTATAGTATGGCATCTCTTTTTCGTTCTACAGCCTCTTCCTTGCTTGTTCTTTTCTTTAATTTGCCTCTCTCTTTGGATCTGCTTCATCCCAGTGTAAATCATTGTTGTTTAACTGCCTCTGGTTTTCTGCAGAGTGCTGTTTTCTGTCCAGAGCCATTTTTACTCTGTTAGTAGAATGCCTTGCACAGTGGGGTCCTCTCTAGTGGTGGGGCTCCAGGCCTCAGTGGTAATGAAAGTTATAAAAGTGTGATACATCATCATATTTGCTTTTATGTTGTTGTCAGGATTGGGTTGATGTAATGAGCAAAAACATAGACCAATTGCCATGTTTTGATACTTTGAATATGGTTTGTAACAATTATCTGGCAAAAGAAGTTTATTAATGCAGGTTATGTGGAAACCACTTGGCTAAAATATAATCAGACCCAAAGTAGCCAACCTAATGGCACCCAGATGCTTCACAAAATCATTGGGTGATCTGAGTATGGTTATACAATCATTTTTTCCATCTTAACTAGCCTGTGACTAGGTGATCTTCCTTACTGCACAGCTATGTAAATGCTCCTGGAGCTGCAAAAAATTTCTTTACCTTGGTGTAGGAATAAATTGTGCAGAAGCACATGGCATTATCATGCTATAGGAGAGGCTGCCAGGCTGGATTCTTTAACACAGATCCGTGTTCTGAAACCAGCTCTGCATTGCTATAGCCAAGTGAGCTAAAAGAGCTTTATAGCTGCCTTGTGCTCCCAAAGTGTTGTAAATTAGGCATAGTGAATATAGTAATGAATCTGACCCAAAATTTTAAAAGTGATCATAACAGCCATTTTGTCATGTCGTGGGGTTTGGGGTATTTTTTTTTTTTTTTTGTGAAACATGACTGTGTTCACATTCGTTCTCATCTGACAGGTTATAGTACAGTTAGCACCTATAGCAGTGTTAAGGTCAGTATTCTTAGGCAGTTAAATTAAATACCTGTAGTCAGTTCTGAGCAGGTGGAACAAAAGGTGAATCGATTTTAATTACAGGGCTCATCAGTTTCATCTAGGTGCCACCACTCGGTCTTTGTTTGCTATCCTCTAGGTTGTATTTCGATTTTTAAGCAACTAATATAGAATAGTTGACCAGTCTTAGATCTAAATTTAATTCAAGTTTATTTCCAGTATTTAAAAATCTCTGCTCCTCTGTGGCACTGTAATCTGGGGGGATTTCATTTTCCAGTTGATTATATGTATCATGTGGGTTAAACCTTTGGTTTAACTATCAAAATGCGTGAAGATGTTAGTGACTTGAAAGTGCATTGGTTAGCCATGTCTTTCCACCATTCTGCACTGGTTTCCCCTAGTGACTTCATTTAGAAATTGGTATGTTAAGGTCCCCAGATCTTTTTTTTTTTCATGACTGCTTAAACTGTCAGTGTTTATATTGAAACTGTGAAAATAAGAAAAAAATCACAGTTCAGTCAGATGCCACACAGAAACTCAGTATATACTACTGAATTGCTTCTGCATCCTGTTGAGCATCTGAATCTGCTACGAACTGAGCAGAGTATTGTATGACAAAGGACTGCAAAATCAAATTTCATGTATTTGGGCTAGATAGATATAGTTAAAATAAAACAAATAAAAATGAATGGAAAAGAGGACATGACAGTCAAAGGAAGAAAAATTAGCATTTTCTTAGGGCTTGACAGGTTAACCTTTCTTGAGCCCAAAAAGTGTAGACGAAAGGTAAGCGATGAAAATGGGGCTGTTCTGGGTTTGTTCCTAGCTGTGCTAGCTGGATGTGAAAAGGACTGACAGAACATGAGGGTATCCCAGAAGGCTTTCTGCAGATGTAGTTTTCTCAGCATGAACACACCACTGCTTTCTTACCTGGACTATGACTACGTACTCAGTGTTTCTGCAATGATGATAGTGAGACATTGGAGCAGGTTGCCCAGAGAAGTTGTGGGTGCCCTATCCCTGAAAGTGTTCAAGGCCAGGGTAGACGGGGCTTTGAGTAATCTCATCTAGTGATGACGTTCCTCCTCATGGGATATTTGTTATGTTGCCTCTGTAAATACAAGGACAGAGGTAAATACCAGGTACAAGACAACAGGTTCTTCAGGAGCTTGCTCTGCAGAGGGCCTGTGAAAATGAGTCTTTTCACTGCCCTTTTTTGGCAAGCCATTCTTAGGATTCAGCAGCCTGAAGGTAGATGAGGTCCTCAATGCACCCATGGAGGGTGTGAGCTAGCTGTTTCAGATGGAAATGAGACTGGTGTTCATGTGGGAGTGGGAGGAATATAAACGGTGATAAGATTGTTTGCATCTATTTGTGCCTATGGTGGCAGGGTCCTGAAAAGCTTTTCTCCCCTGATTCCAGAGTTAACCACTCTAACTGCTTGCAGAGGAAGATTGAAGTCCTTTTAAAATTTTCGTTTGTTTGTTTGTTTGTTTTACATAGACTGAATAAGCCACCCTGTTTTTTAGCATCCTAACCCTTTGTTCTCCTATTTGTTTTGGTAGCATTGTTCTGGTTTAAATAAATGTTTTATGAGCTTGTCTGACCATAAGTTCATGCATTCTTCTGAGAGGCCTTGCTAGTGTCTTGTTCCCAAACACAAGTGTTTGTTCCTCCTGGAAATTCTTCAGAGTGCATCCAGGGCTAGGTGGCATAAATGTGTGAAAATCACCCTGTGTTTGGAAAATGTAGCCAGACCATTCTGTCCTCTGCTGTTTCCATTTGTAGAGCTGTCACAGTAGAAATCTAGTAATCTTGTTCCTGATTTTCTGCTTTTTATATTTTTTTTTGTATTTTTTGGTATTATATCTATCCCCAGGATCACTGGTTGTTTGTTTTTTCCTTTAGGATACTTCAGCCCTCCACCGCACTCATGCTGCTGTCAGGCTCACTAGCAAATTATTCCTGTTTGTGAAAATGTCATAAAATGAAAATAATCAGCTCCAAGACTCAACTCTTGAGAAGCTGCACCAGTAACCTCCTTTTAGTTTCATAGTTTCAATACTTCCCCACAATCAGTAGTCATATTCACTATCTCTTTTACAGTCCAGGTGCTAATCTCCAGTTTTACCAGATGAATTAATAACTTCCCACATGGCACCATATCAAATGCTTCAGTGAAGTCTAGTGGTTTAGATTTTCTGTGTTTCTTTTGTCTAGAAAAGGAATTACCCTATCAGATAAGATAAAGTACACTAGCTGTTTGAAACACATTTATGAGTTGGCTGAGAAGCCAAAGGGACAGGACTACCATGTGTGAGATTAGGACTGATTTTGAAGAGTTCTTACTGAATTTTTACAAGAACCATGCTTGAACACGTTTCATTTTTATTGTTGCTATTACCTAAACATTACCTGCAATCTACTGTTATTATATTTCTAAATTTTTATCCTTACTAACATGGGTTGACCACCTGAGTTTCACGGATTTTTATCTACTCCATATTAAACCTGGATATTCCATGACAATATGATAGTAACTAGTGCATGAGTGGAGGAAAAATATTAAAAATGTTTAGAAGAATTTCCTTTAGTTTATTGTGCAGTAGGAAAAATATTATTGTTATTATTATTTTTACTTGAACTATAAAATAACTACTAAAAATCACTTGGCTCCATTCACTGTGGTTTAGTTTCTCTAATACCCTTTCTGCATATAAAATCTGCATTGTAGCTTTTGCATCATTTGGTCTAGTCATTATACCCCACAATTTACTACTGAAGTGTTTATTAAAGGCCACAGTAGCTATTTGTCCTAAGGCTACACAGTCTTTGCTCTCACTCTTTTAAAGAGCAGGGAATATCAGTCTGTTAAGTCTGAGTAACGGAGACAAATTTCTATAGAAAGAGTAAAAGAAATTATTTCCACCGTGTACCTGGGGTTCTTTAGTAGTTGCCTGCAATTATCAGCTTGGCAGTAGCCAAGTATTATGCTGCATATTCTTTGAAAAACAACTGTTTATTCATAAAGGTTTGAACAGAGTTGCATCAATGTAATGCAGGCAAATAAAGGAAATACTGCAAGTATATTGATCCTTTCTTCCAGGGACTGATAAAACAAGCAAACAAAAAAAAACCCAGAAAAAAAATCCTGTCACATTTCAAGTGAATAAAATAAGAATCCCTGTAAATAAATAGCCACCTGGTAACTTACCTCTTACAGCAATAAAACCACAAACTGAAGTCACCTCTGTCACTATAAACAATTTTCAGTGACAAATATGCTTTTTCTTGTTAATGGCATTGTGATACTACCAGTGTTCAAGACACAATGATTTTTCTGTAGAAGAAAGGAGCCAGTTGTTACATTGGGGAAAATTAGTCTGGGTAAATTAGATTTCAGTGATCATTTCTCATTTTTTAATCCATGATGAAGATAGAGTGTTGTTCAAGTTGCCAAATCCTTTTTCAAAAGACCATCAGGTTTTCCAACAGCTTTCCAAATTTTTGAGTAACAATCTCATTTTCATGGGAAAACACTAATGATTTGAGCAGAGAACTAAAATTGGATGCAATAGAACTAGTCTTACAAATACAGCACTTAACTGTCTGTATGCATCAGGTTCAACAATGGGAGCATTGAAAGCTCCTTGTGCAAGTGTTAAGTGTGAAAAACTATTTGGTTTTTGCAGAAGTTTTCCCCTACATTCACCTCCTGAGATTCAGAAGCTGACATCTGTTTTGGTTCCTTGACTGAGTGTTTGGTTGAGATACAATCAGTAAAGAATATAATTCTTTATCATTTATTCCTTGTGGTGGTTTGCTGAATACAAAAACACATGCACTTGTCCATATGACTAAATGCTAAAATAGTTAAATATTGAACCGCTGAGGATTATTAAACATGAGCAGATGTAATACTTAGAGGTAGACCTGCATATTTGAGGCTGGAAGGTATCTTCTTGTATGTATGTGTATGTATGTTTGTTATGGGGAGGCAAATCGTACTTCTCTGGACAGGTTCCTTACCAGATGTTTCTTACTACATCAGATGATTGGGTAACCAAAGTACATCTGGCTATTAAAATGTCTTTATATGGTTACATGATTTATTTGGAAAGCATGGTTGAAACTAGTAAGTTTACAACTATGTGGATAGCTCTTACCAGGATCTGGACAGAGATAGTAAGCTTGGAACTTAAAATGGACAACGATGCTCTTCTGTGCTTATTTACGAGGTGTGTTTGTTTATTTTTAAGATTATTACATTCAGGCAGCCTTCTATTTGCTTTATGCTATTTTGGTATTTTTGCCGAGAGTCAAGAGACTTAAATAAACCCAGAGTCTCTATGGATTATAGTTATGTACTATTTTATACATGCTGGAAAAGCATAAGCTTTCAGGCTGAGATAACTGCATAATAAACATATATTTTATGAAATAATACCTTTAGCACATGTTGCTTAAAAAAAAGAAAAAAAAAAGGAGGGGGAAGACAGTTCATCTCTGCCACAACAGACTTCTGTCAAAAATAAATTTAGAAGAACTCCAGTTGTTCTCCCGGTTTTGGAAAAGAGATGATTTTACTTGAGGTTTCCATAAGGTAACAAAAAGCACTTTTGAATATGTTCAGGAAGCCTAAAGACCCTCTGAGATCCAGATTCTGAAAGGTTTGCATTCAAAGGGGAAAGAAGAGGTGTCTTTAGGAACATGGAAATGTTGCTTTACATTTCAGAGTTTGCATTTTACCTGCCCGTGATTGCCACTGATGAAGCTTTTGGTGTTTGCAAGGCTGTAGTGTAATTCAATATTCTGGTACAATTACTGGGCAACTATTTGATCAGTGGACAATGCTCATTAACAGAGTGTTTGAAAAGAAGGTTCAGTATTCCTTCCACTCTGAAATACCTACTGCTTCAGGTGCTAACTCTGGATTTGCAGCTCTTCAACTTCTTTAGCTTTGCTCAGGCTGTTAGGAAGCAAAATGCCATGTCATTGTCACCTTCCCTGAGCAACTTCTGAATACTTTTCCCTTTCTGATAGCTGGATACTATCAAAATAGTATCCTACAGTGGAGCAGTAATTATACATGTCATGTAACAGCTTTCATGATTATGTATATAATAGTATCATCACAGCTGCAGTGGTGTTATTTTGCCTTGCTCTAGTAAAGGATTAGATAAAAATGTTGACTTTTAAGTTATTCATCATTTTAGCTAAAATCCATCAAAATAAGTAACTAAAGTTTGTTTTTCAGAGCTTAGTTTCTTGTATAGATTCAGGTAAATCTCAGTGCAGCTGTTCAAATAGACATTTTCATTTGAAGTACTCATAAATGTAATGGCTTGCAACAACTTCTTTTCTAGATTTTCTTAAATATTGGAGGAAGACACACAAACACACTATTTCTGAACTTATTTGCTTTTAATATTATACTTAGGATTTGGCACTAATATTCATTGGTATTTCTTTCTTGTCCTCCTCCTTTTATTTCTATATTCTAAATGTTGAAGCAAATTTCCTGTCCCACAGACTAAGTTCTAATGAGTAACTTAAAATCTTTTCCTGAAAGAATGGTGAAATTTTATTCTCCTGAATCAAAATTTCCTTAAGATCACATATCATTGCCTCCAACAGTCAGTCAAGAATTAAAAAAAGTAATTCAAAACTGACCAAAACCAAGAACTTTGTCATTTTATTGCCAAAAGACAAAATAAAGTAACAAAGATGAGAATATTTTATATTTTGACTAATAGATTTTTCTGAAATAATGCCTGTTTCACAAGTGGAAAAATGTGCTTTGGCTGTCCTGTGCTCTCCTCCTCCCCTATGGATTTGGTTTCTTGATCATACTACAGTATTCATGATAAATGATGGCCACTCTTCTTGGTGAGAAGAACAGTTGTATCATGAAAGATGCAGCCCAGCCTGGAGAGGAGTGTTGCTGGTAACTTCCACAAGACACAGTTACATGTGTATGAACAAAAACTAACATTTTACCAATACAGATTTGGTTCTCAGTTTTCATTTGTTATGCTTTCCAGTGACCTATTGGTATTTTCCCGTGGAAAGCTGATAGTTTTTGCAGAAATGTGTCCATTACTTGGAAAAACAAACTTCTGTCAGTGAGAATTTTAAGGCTAAATAAATGTTTTTAAATTGAAAATGTTGGTCTTTGGGAGTCATTTAGCAAACTAGACATCTAAATTTTATGCTTGCTGGAGCTTCTTTACACATGTAGTCTCAATGAAAGCAAAATAACAACGAATATTCATGCAGATCCATCTTGATCTACAGCTCTCACAGCTGTCTCCAACTAACAGAACATTATATTTGATATAAGATTGTCTTAGCTGTAGTGAAAGTTAGTCTCTCCTGATTTTATTTATTTAATTTTTTAAAGTGACTTTTCATGGTCTTATTGTTTCCCTTGGTTTATCTGAGTATAGAATTTTTCTGTTAGCTTGGTTTAGCAATCAAGATGCATATTTAACAAAAACAAAACGTGAGATGCATAAAGAGGCTGTGGCCAGATGGTAGTGAGAAATCTAGAATTGTACACATTTTCATTGCAACTCTGTGGCTTTTTGGCAAGGTGATTTGAATCACCTTGGAAAACAGAGTGGAAAACACTTCCGGCTGAAATCTAGGCTTTATAATCTGTGTATTTCTTCTAAAAAGACACTGTCATTGATACAATGAAAATATGAAAAACTGTTAGTTTCTGCTTAGTTTGTTTATGCTCTCTTTTTTCTCTTTAAGTAAATTTTACTGAAACGTTATGTACCTCAGTGTTCTCATATCATCTTGGATGATTACATTCTAGAGCTGCACACATAAGCCTAACTGGAACTCACATTTTCCCAGGATATCATTACTGCAGATATGTACATATCTATTCCTTACTGAGGAGTATCTTGTGCTTGACTTCTTTTTTTTTTTTTTTTCTTTCCCTTTTTTCTTAGTGGTGTAGCAATGTTACACCATTTGATTTTGTTCTTTTTTAACAGGAGGGGAAAGGAAAGAGGACTAGCCGGTCTTATACAACTGCCTGTGCAGGAAAGCAGCAAAAAAAAGTCACGCTCCAAATTTGTGTAGCTATGTATATCTTAACTCCCCTGACCTATGAATATATGCATGCTGAATATTTATTTGATTTTTTTTTTTTTTTTCCCCCATAAGGATGAGCATTTGCTGGTAGTGCCAGCACTGAATCTTATACAGTTTTTATGACTATGCTGGTGAAGTGCAAACTGATTGCCAGTATTACTAACTACTGTCCTTATACATCTCTAAGCTCATGAACTTTGCTTGGAAAACATTTTACGTAGACCAGGTTTCAGATGTGTAAACATTTTGTGGTTTTGTTTAAAGCATAGAAAAAACACAGAACCCTACAGGTTAACATATTCAAATGGTAGTGAAAATGCAAAGTATGGGTGAGTGCTTATAAAATGTTGGAAATCTTTAGGAAAATACAAATTCTATGAAGCTGGTTTAGTTGATTTGTAGTATTTGTGTCTTCTCAGGGTGGGTGCTTACTCAAACACTTGTGCTTTAACTGGGCTGCAAAAGTGACCAACCCAGATGAACTCACAGTCGCCCCTTGGAGGAAGTGTTTGCGCATCAGCCCAGCACGGAGGGCTTCTCCAGGAAGGCCTAGGTGATGACAGCTGACCCTTTCTTCCCAACTGGTACCCTATTAGAAATGGCTTCCAGCTTCCAATGACTGCCTCTGTGAGTGCAGCATTGTCTTCCTCGCTCTGAGTTTTAGTCTCTCTGGACTGGGGAAACAACATACTGTGCACAGGCGTGGGCTCAATTTAAACAGCCCATTCATTTCTCGTTGTAATAACCTGCTCGTGCCCTTGACATTTTTGGTGAATAGAGAATTGGGACATTATCAGTGACTAGTGAGGATGAAAGGAAATACTTCACCTCAGCTGTGGAAGCACCAGCATCTGGTATATTTTAGCTGTTATCTTTGGCCAGGGACCTATAACTGATCTCACAGCTGAGACAGGAACCATATGCATAAAGAAACTTGATTTAACCCTCTCCTTGCTCATCACTCATGGGCGCTTGCCGTATGTGTTAATGTGAGAGCCATTAACACTCCCTCATCAAGAAATACCACCTAATGGGCAAAGAGTTAATAACTACATACAATTTTTCTGGTAATGATGCAGAAAGGGATGCTTTCTTTGTGTGACCATGCAGCAGCAGTATGACCAAAAGACGTTATCCAAATTATTCAGGTATCTGGCATGTGCTATATGTAGCTATACCTGTTTCTTTACAGCACTGTCTGTGGTTTCACCTGATGTTTCTTATACTCTGAGGACATGTACATGTACCAATAGTATCCAACAAATTCAATACTTAAGGGCAATTTGGGTGAAAGGCAATTTGTTAGTTTTAATGTTACATTGGTGGTTTAGCAGGTGGCTGATGCATTTAAAGTTTATACGTTGGCAAATGAAGTGTTTTAAAATAAGAAAATTCACAATTTTCCAGAAGACACAAAGTTATTATTAGCAACATGCTGATGTCGCTAATGATTTCTGGATGCTGTGACTGTCAAATGGGCTCTGGAATTACAAAATTAAAGCAAAAAAATCAAAACACTTTTCAGTTAGAGAGACCCAGATGAAGGTTTTACTTTGTGCTCCCATTCTGTCTATCATTTCCCACACCATGCAACCAACCAAACAAAATATACTCACCTTAATATTACCTTGTATCTGCCAGTCAAGGAGTTTTCTTTAGCTTTAACTTCTTAATATGTAGCTGAAGCTAACAACCAGCTATGCCATCATAGCTCCCAGGAACTGATTTGGGAGAAAGTGGGGTTGAGGAGAGGGGAGGGGAAGAAAACAGAAATATCTGAAATCTCTTTACAAGGCAAATCTAATTACCTTTGACAGGGTTTTCTTTTTTCCATTGTAGTTTAAGACCAGCACTGCACGCTGTCTTGAGATGGCTCTGTACAAGTCTGTCTTAAATGGTCAGACAAAAAATAAAAACAAAAGCCTAAAGGCAAGCCAAAGTAAATATTAATTTTGAAACTATGAACTGATATCCACAATGAAATAACTTCTTTGGCAAACACCTGCAGTTTTGCTTAGAATATTTATGCTTATAGTGAACAGGGAAAGAAAGGATTTCTGATAATTGGGATGAGAAGCAATGATATAAAACACACTGTAAAGAGATTTCATGTGCAGTGAATTAAAAAGTAAATTTTTTATATTTCCAGTGTTATGATTGACTTTGGCTTGACTGTATAATCTCTATTTGTACAAATGCCAGATGAGATAGCTTATTTTTTAATGTTTGTAGCCCTTTGCTAGCTCACATTGCTTCAAGCAAAACCTGCAATGCCAGTGGATAAAGCTGTTTCATTTGGAGGATAATACCAAGCATTCCTGATATATTGTTCCTTCATGTGGCTCTAGGAAATGTCATTAAAATTTCAGATGTTGTACAGGCTATGAAACTAGTGCTAGATAAAGCATTATCCTATGCATCACACTAATTATTTTAAGTTACAGTTTAAGGCAAAACAAGCTTTCCATGTGTGTCCCTAGTAAAGCAATAGAACACACTGTGGCATACTAAATTGTTTTTTGATGATCAAAATTCATCATTAGTTCCTAGCATTTTGGAAAGAAATTATGCAGTTTCAAATGGTAAAAAATAATTCTGCTCCTGAAATTCATAGTGTGATGTTGACAGTAGCAGGGAGATGTGCCAGCCTGCCTTTCAATTAGGCTATGCATAGCCAGTGTCTGTTCACAAGACAATAACTATATGAGAAAATGTCTTTTTTTAAAAATTACA
Organism: Merops nubicus; assembly: GCF_000691845.1. Classification (NCBI taxonomy): domain Eukaryota; kingdom Metazoa; phylum Chordata; class Aves; order Coraciiformes; family Meropidae; genus Merops; species Merops nubicus. Next base: position 45,486 of record NW_008587499.1, read on the forward strand.
TTTCAGGGTCAGCCATATATGAAGTTTAGTGTGCCAAAGAAAGCTTAATTCCCCAATACTTATAGGATCAGAGGAATTCAGGATAAGAAAAGAAGTAGAATCTGAAGAAAAATACCTGTAAAACATGCAAATAACCTAAACAGCCAGTTTCCTACTCCTTTATTTAATTTTGCAAAGGTAAAGGGGAAATAACCTGTTCTGCCTAGGCATGTTGCTTAATATTTCCTGTTAGAAGATCATTTCAGTAGAGTTTTTTGGCTAAATTTAAGACTTAGTTGAAGTTCCCAGCCTTTTCCTAACTTCTTGCCTTCCATTCTGCTTGCTCAGGTAAAACCTTTCAGGGCAATTAATTCAGTTCTTCCAAAACTTAATTTTCAAGATTGAACCTTTTCAAGGTTGAATTAAGGTAAAACACATTATTTGCTTCTGTTAAAATGACTTATTTAGCTGCCAGCTGAGCTGCTGAGAGGGGTGATCTGAGAACCTATTGAACATAAAAAATGAAAGCAGAACTAGCAAACATTTTCTCTGCTGACACCCAGGCAGTCTGGCAGAGAGGATGGAAACTGCTGTATCGAAGCCCAGACAAACTGGGGGGCAGACAGAGACAGAGTATCTGGATAGTAAGAATATTCTGTCTATTCCTCTTAAGGATTGTTTTTAAATTAAACTTTAATGTGTATTTGTAATTCAGCAAGGGCTGCTGTGTAGAGGTATCAGAGTGAGAAGAAGTTATTGCAAACCTTTGCTATCCTTGCCATTATAAATGACTTTTATAAATGCATCTAATGTAAATAAAAAGATACTCTGTGATACTGAGCAATAAGGCTCAGGCTGACTTGTAAAAAGTTCCTAATACCCTTTGAAATCAATGACAGTTAGGTATTTACAATTTCTTCTAATTCACAGTTGTCCCCCACCCTGATTAGTCCCAAAATTATGTCAAGGGAACAGCAAAGGATTTAATTTCAGCTTATACTAAAACTAAATAAATAACGTAACTACTATTTTCAGATATGTTTGGTCCCTTTGTTCACTGTGCCAATATATAGCTCAGCTAAGCCTTAAGATTAAAATAAGTGATCCATGATACTAATTAACAGGTTTGTAAAATAAATTATAACTTATAATTTTATCAATTACATTATAAATCATTCTGTTATCATTCATAATTTTCCTGTTATATAGGGAAAGGCGTTTGCTGTTGCCAGAAATGTATTACAAGAGTAATGAAAACAAATAGTCCAAAATGCTGAGATATCAAACAAAACCTTATTAACTATAAATTCAGTCATGGGTCCAAAAAAGTAATTATTTGCACAGTTCCTATACCCCACAGCACCTGAAAATTAGGTAATGTTTAACTTATATCAGATTGTAGGCCCAAACCCAAAGTCAATTGTTGAAGTCTTTGCCCTGGAGGAAAACTGTAAATCAGACAGGATATGAGAAATGGTGACTGACTAATGCAGCTCCAGGGTCAGGACAGCCAGAGGTGCTTCTGACTGGTAAACCTGGCACAGCGTATGCGAGCAGGTGGAAAGCACCCTGTAGAAGTGACTCCGCCACTCCTGGCATAGCCGCAGTGGTGCCTATGTGCACCCGTGTACAGAGAAACGGGCAGGATTTAGGGCAGGGTTTGGATTTCTTTCTTTTTAAAAATGGTTATTAACTCCAAATAATCTCTTGCTGAAATTCAGCCTGTTGAGTTTGAAACAGTTCTCCAGGGTAAGTTCGTTAAGGGGCTGAAATATTTTAAATGGTTTCAGTGGGAGTTTTTTTTGCAGTTCTCTGTGATTCTCACTTTGAAGCTAGTGACCATCAATGCTGGAAATGTTAGATTTCTTTTGAGGCGAAGACTGAAAGACAAAACTTTACTCAGCACTCATTTAGACCACATCTGGAATACTGTGTCCTGCTTTGGGTCTTTAGGACAAGAAAGGTATTAATAGAATAGAGCAAGTTCAGCTGAGGGCCACCAGCATGATCAGGGCACTGGGGCGGATGCCCTGGGTGTGGAAGCAGAGGGACCTGGGCGTGTTCAACCCGGAAAAGAGTCAACCCTGGAGGACCCCGTAGCAGCCAGTGGCTACAAGGAATCTGCTGAGGAAATGTCACCAGCCTCCTTAAGGAAGGAGGTCCATAGCAGGAGGAGGAGATACAGTGGGCATAAATTGAAAGAGAGCAGGTTCCATTTTGACCCAGGACCCTGTTACTATAACAGTCAAGCACTGGACCAGAGATGCCACGTGATAGCCATCCTTGGAGACCAAGTTGGAAACAGCCTTGGGCACTGTGGTGTGAATTCAGACATAGGACTCATTTGTGTAGGTGTATGTGCTGTGTGGATGACCTCCCAAATTCCTTTCCAGCCTGAAAAGCTCTCTGATCCTAAATGAGGACAGCAGAAGAGAGAGGGACAGCAAATAAATGATGAACAAAACTACTAGTAAAACTTATATACCTATGCTGAAACTAAACAGTTTGATCTGTTTATTTTTCTTAGTAACCAAAAGTACGAAGTGACATAATTGATTCTGACCTTGACAATCCCCAGGCTACCACAAAAGTTGTAGCTCAGCAAAGGTTTGCAGTATGTAATGTTGTAACGCCTTGCACTTGTGCAGAACTCCTATCCAGTGATCTCTAGCCCTCTACAAATTCAGCTAACGAAGACTCTGTGCAGTCCTTTGAGGCAAAGGATATATTGCTCCTAATTTCATTTCTGCAGATGCAGCTTGCAGAAAGTTATTTTGACTGAAGTTATGCTGCGTTTGACTGTAAATTTCTGTAGGGTCAGGGGAACCAGAACAGATCAGGTGTACTGAGAGCACAAAACAATGGTCAGCTCTCTGCTGGGCAGGCATGGACTATATTTCTTTTCCTGCCTGGCTTGGAGCAGCTTATACATTGACATTGAGTCCTGCTTTACTGGTGAAGGAGTAGTGGATACAAAGCACGGGTCTCTCAGCTTCCTGCCTGCTGTCCTTGCCATTGGAAATAATGGATATAACCTCAGCTTATTTCCTGTTGATGTTTCACACAGCCTCACCAGTGCTGCATGAAAGAGAAAGAACTAAGTCTCCTTTGCCTTTGGAGTTGCAGAACGGAACTGGTGCAGTTTAGTCTAAAGTTAATACCAGACCACGTTTCTTAGATGTGGGCTTTACTCCAAGAACAGTTTTTGCATTACTCAGGCAACAAAAGGTGATTTTTTTTTTTTTCTTGCAGAAATACAGTTTTGCCATTATTCACACATGGGTTCTATCCACACTTTCTGTATAACAAAGAAATCTACTTCAGATAGCAGTAGTTTAAGGATTTGTAATCTCATAAACTGCTTAGGTTATTTTGCATCTATCAAATTACTATAGTGCTTCTTTACATCATGACAGACTGTTTAACCACTTTGGGAAATCTTTCGATTGCCTAGATCTGAGACTGGTGTATCCACTTCCACACCAACAAATAGTATTGTGAAAAAAAGCATAAAATACTTATGAAATATCTTCTGTTTGGCTATGAAAAGCCTTTAGGTACTTTATTACTATTTGTCTGATAAACACACATTTCAAACTCATCTCACTTGGCTTTCTGGTTGTGCCTAAAGGACAAGTCAACAAAAGAGAGATTCCTGATTCATCCCCCACAAAAGCAATGGGTCACAGGTTTTTTTCTGCACTGGCAGGTTCAGCCCCTAATATAATCTACCAAAGTTAAAAGCAGCACAAGCCAAGCAAGTGTTCCCCACCATTCAGATACAGATCCCTGCAGATAGCCATGTGAGTTCACCTAAGAGAGCACTGAGGTTTGGGTTTGGTTTAGTTTTTGCCTTTGGTTTAGTTTTTACCTTTTAGCAAGACTTGTTTTATTGGGGGGTAGTGGTGTATCATTAGATGAGCTAATACTGTTGGAAGAGACAAATAGTTCTCTTGGGTGCATAGTCTCTTCTCAGAGGCCAAGTTTGATAATGGAGGTCAAGGTTAAAGCAGAAAAGTGAAAAGCAGCTCTTTTTTGGTCCTGATTCAAAACATACATCAGGCAATACCAGCCTTAGCATTGGCTCAAGTTAAGGACACAATGCTATTTGCCTCTCCTCTTGTCCCATGCAGGAGCAAATGTGGGGTGTATTTTGGTTTAACTCCCATGAACAGAATTGCTATGTGATTTCAGAGACTGCGTGATTTGTTAAAATTACCTTGTGCTGAAATTTCAGCTTTGTCAACCATTAAATTAAAATTATCTTGATACTTGGCCTCAAAATGTCTTAAAGATGGGCCTCAAAATGACTTCAAGATGAACTTAGAATCCATTTGCTTTATTGTTTGAAGGATAATACTGACTTTAATTGTGTAGCATTGTAGATACAAGGTGAACACAGTTCTGTTTCTTGCTGCTCCTTCAAGCTACAGGCAAATTGCTGCTTCTGAAGCTGGATCAGTCCTAAGTAGGCAGCACATGCAGCTGAAATTCATTGTTCCACACCTCAAGTTAGTGTCCTAACCACCAGCCTATTATATTCTACTCATGCTGGAATGTAAAACCTCAAATGAGCAATATCCAATTTGGCTGTCACTAAATGAAATTTAATTAGAAATGTTCCTGCTAGCACTATTCATTGAATGATAATGCCGTATAACCAAATTGTGACATTATTAAATGCTTGCTGTGTTCCTAAGCTGACAATGGAAAGGTGAATGAAATCTGTTAATTGGTCTTTGATTTCCCCAGCCAAATTCCAGTCTCTAAAAACTGTTATGTGGCTTGTGCAAGTTTTTTCTTAGGTCTGCAACTACCTTTATGGAAAGCAGAACGTGTGCTTGTTTATTGTTGGGTTATATTTGTACTCCTTCTTGAGTAGGGCAAGAAATCTAAT